>NC_058521.1:282951671-282956671 GCF_904849725.1 Hordeum vulgare subsp. vulgare | reverse complement strand
CAGTTTTTTCCCTTTTTCTGTTTTAATTCCAAAACAGAGAAAGTTTCAATGTTCTTTTGATCATAACTTTTGATCCCGAAGTCCAATGATAGTGATTCGTTTTCCAGTAACTCAAAAATTTCCTGTAGGTTTTAAAAACATATAATTTGTCTATGTTTCAAATTTTCAAATATAAGTTAGATCAGATTTAGTTTAAACCTTGTTTTGCCTACTCCGGGAGTTTAAAAATAGCTTTTAATTTGATTCCTTTTGTTACTGATCACTAGTGATCTTATTTATAAGTGGTCAAAATTTCAGAATTGTTTGAGTATTTTAGCTCACTGTTTCTTGTGAAACAATTTCTGTTTCACCTCTTTTAGGATTTCGGCTAATTCCTTTTCTATTTTTGTTTTAAAATATTTTCTTTATTATTTCAGAAATATTATGTTTTGTTTTTGTTAGATAAACAGTAGTTTTGCAACAAGTTTTTATTTTATTTTTCATTTCTTTTCATGAAATCAATTCAAGTTCCTTAGTAACTTGCAATTCGTTTCCGCATTGTTTCAAATCCCGTTTGGGAATACTTTCAAATAGTTTTGTGAAAAATACTCTATTTTACCTTACTTCAATTTATATCTTAGTTCCTTGTTATTATTTTCTATTGAACAAAAACCATTTAATGTTTGACGTAGTAGAAGACTCCCTAGTCTTATTTGAAGTTTCTTTCGGTTTCTTATTCGCTCTCTCTCTTTTGTTTTGATTGCTAGAATGATTGCTAGTATGAGTGCTTATGTGAATGATACGTTTGTTATATACATTTCATCGGAGAGTGACGAGTAGTCTATCAAGTTATTTCTCGAGAAAACTCTTCTTCGTCAACATCACCAGGCAAGTCACTTTGATCATACTATCACCTATGTTTTATGCATCGTAGATCTACCATCCTATGCCCAATTGCATGCTGCTTAGGTACTTGGAAATTTTAGTATAGATTGTAGTATCATGTGGTAGCCACACAACAACCCCGATACTTGGCCCCGGGACGACAAATTTCATATTGCTATGCTTGAGTAGACGGGATTTCGGTTGAGTGCATAACACAAGTGATGCGAGGTTGATTAAATAATCAAGACCGGTTAAGACAAGATTTTCAAGACCTCGGACGCAATGCAACTCTGGGTGAAGGACGGTTGATCGGCTCCCTGGAGAAGCCAGTGGATCACCCGGGATGCTGGAGAGGCCATGACATCCTGCGGAAAGCTTCACCCAGGCTCGAAGACACGGACGGATATTTTCAAGACCCAAGGCTTACCTGCACAGCCACAAGTCATTATGGGCTCTGGCTTGGTTGGACAACGCGGCGACTCTGGACAGGCGGTGTTAGCAGATGTAGAAGAACGGTAGGAATGGATGGGCACCGACAGGGATTCAGAGGGACCCGTTGAAAGACCATGTTTTGATCATCCGGTCTTCTAACGCCCTGAAGTGCGAGGACATACACGGAGGCGATCAAATCTTGTGAGGAACGTGTGCAAAACTTTGAAGAGTACTCAAACCTAATCGATTAGCCGTGTCCACGGTCATGGACAACTTGAGCCAAAGGAACTGAAGTTATCTGAAATTCTCAACACAAATAATAATAATGATGTTTGAATTATTGACAACTCGGGTACGAGAATTGGTTGGCGGAACCATCTCGTTAACAACCAACAATGTAGTAACATTTTTCTTTGAGCCCTCTCTTGATGTAGGAGAAAACTTGCTTTTCGCTAAATAAACTTATAGCCCCACCTGCCATATATGCATATAGTATAGATGATTACTTTTCACCCCTCCCTTATATGACTTGCCGGCATATTCAATATGCTGACCTACACGGCTGCAACGTCTTATGTTGCAGATATTTTTCTTCGACGAGTAAGAGTACGATTCAGAGTTACGGTCTACACTCAACTTTGCCGTTGGTGTTTATTGGGACTCCACTCCCTTGACCGCTTCCGCTGAGATATTTAAGGTATATATCAGTTTTACGCTATTTTACATGTGATTGCACTTTGATATATACATTGATGTACTGTGTGTGCCAGCATACTGATCCAGGGATGGCACAGAAACACAGAGGCTTGACTCGTCTTGAGTCAGGTCGCTACAGAAATGGTATCAGAGCACATGTTGACTGTAGGACGTGACCCTAGAAACTGGAAACTTCCTAGGATAGGATCTCTCAAAGATCTTATTTTCGAGAACACCTTTCACTTCTCATCTCTTCTGATTTCATCAAATGTTCTCTCACCACAAATAGTTATGCAATCCCCTTACCCCTTTGACCCCATGAAGAATCAACGGAGTTCTACTTCAAAGTAAAGAGGATTTCATCATGCAATTGAAGCTACACAAATTGAAGACTCTCAAGACCCAAAGAACTGGAAGACCCTGAAGCGTTCGAATATTTATATGACCATTAGAAGTCCAAACCCCAATTGTATACCCACGTTAGTTACGATGATTTGTGAGCCGTCATTGGTGTGTGTTTTCCGACGGCCACAACTAAAACCTATCTCAAAAAATATTGTTGTATTGTGTGTATCTCCCTCCCTCTCTTACCCGTCTCATCCCCAAAACCTCAACCCTACCAGATGGAGTATGAAGCTGGACTTGTAGTCTCTGGACCAATGACCCAGCTGGAGGCTGAAATATGGATTCAGAACATGGAGAACTACTTCGGGGTCAACTTGATGTCAAGGAAGTATGAAGTGGAACACGCTCTTCAGTACTTTAGACAAAGTGCTGCAATCTGGTGGAAAATGCACCATGCCATACAAGGATTTAGTGGAGCAGAAACTTGGGACAAATTCAAGAACACTCTGTTAAGATCCCGACTTATTCAGAAGTGCTATGATAATCCGAAGGAGAAGACTTGTGCATGCAAGATCTGTGGAGAAATCGGACACACCGACGAGGAACACGAGGATGGATGCACTCATTGTGAAGAAAATCACCCAGCTAAAGAATGCCCAAGTAGTTAGGTGACTTGTTTCTTGTGTGAAGGAACCACCCACTACCCAGCTCAGTGTCACATTTACCCCAAGGTGCAACAAGTTGTCAAACAGCAGAAAGATGCAGTGAAGGAAACCCTCAAGAAGAAGATTCTAGAAGAACCTGTGATGAACGAATATATTGAAGACCCTGATGGACAAGGTCTGACCAGATTTTTCTCCAACGCATGCTACTCATGTGGAGAACAAGGACATTATTCACAGGACTGCACGAAGAGAAGCCACAAGTATCTGGGATACTTCCCGAGGGAAAAAGTGGAGTTTGATCCACTTGAAATAGAAGAACTGGCCAAAATAAAGGAGTCTGGAAAGAAGAAAAAGTACCCTTGGAAGAACCAAATCTCTGCAGACATAGACCTGAGTCATGTCAGATGTTACAAGTGTATGAAATTTGGCCACCACAAATACATGTGCTCAGGAAGGAAGCCGCGAACCCACGGAGCAAAGGCAAACACTAAGACGCCTTGAGACTTGTTAGAAATCATTTGCTTTTGTTGCAAGGAAGTAGGGCATTTTGCCAGCGATTGTCCACAAAGGAAGAAAGCTAAGAAGGAGTAGTTAAGTTTTGACCATAGCAATAAGTGTAATCCGAAGCACTCTTGTTTTTCATAAGATCATGGAGTGAAATTTTTGTAACAGAAGTCCCTGAGATTGTAATAACATCATGAATAAATGGAATTTATTGTCTCATGATTGTCTATGTTGAAACTATATGCGTTGTTTCTCTTCAAACAAAGATCTCTGAACAATTATGAGGATATGAGAAAATATGGTCTATGCAGGCATGAGTATAACTCATTTAAGTGTGGTAGCAATCGGTAAAACCCACAGGATCCACTTAGAAGGAATGTACCAAGGAGACATATACATTCCTCTGAGTACCTATTTACTGACACCTGCGGATGACAACTCACTACGAGTCATTCCTCAAGGGCCGAGAAACGATCATGACCCTGACCAGTGATCATGATTACCCGAAAATCCTGAAGGACATGATGAAGCACATTCATCTTGAAGGAGATGCAGTCTACAAAGGCTACCCATTCATGGAAAGTGGAGTAGAACTTTGGTACGTGGAATTACACCTCCACCATGTGAAAGGAGTTTGTCCAATGACTATGGGGCAATACTTTTTCATTTCACGTGTACCACGAGCAACCTTCTTCGATGATGTTCGTGAAGCTGCCATGGAAGCCATACGTCAGATCGGAGAAATACTTGAAGCAAGACTCCGTCATACCCAGGAATACCTGACTGAGGTACGAGCGGACATGATGGAGATGAAGCTCATGACCACCATGATGAAGCAAAAGATGGATGATTTCAAGGAACACCTCGGAAAGTTCGAGTGGAACTAAAGTACCTCCAAGAGAGGTAGATGAATAAAGTTGGTAGAAATGCTCGACCATACCGAACCATGTGGATGGCAGCAATTGTAATAGAGTACTTTTGAATTGGAGTTTTTGAGGAGAAATTAAGGATGTAATAAAAAATTGATTATGAAATGAATATGATTTATGGAAAGAAGTTATGATGGATCAGCAAACGTTTTCTTAGGAACATACGAAAGCCAGAGAGTTGTGAAGATACGATAGATGTTTTGTTCAGCTTGCAGAACCAATGGACTATTCGAACTCCGTTCATGGACAAGAGAAATTCTGCAACGCTTGTGAGGATTCCCAAGTGTTAGAATGCGAGATTCGCTAAACCTTATACAGAGAAATGATTTGGGTCCGGAATGGATTGATCACGATGATGACTTACTCTTCTCATTTATCTTGCTATTCAGAATGGTAAATCTGAGAGACTTACCCATATAGAGAGACGACGTTCTTTGAAGCTTTTGTTCAAGCTTTAGAATGGTATGGTGAACGCCCCATGTACATGGCACTTGTTGTGACACGTAGGAAATTTTACGGTGAGAATGAAACCAAGACCCCTCTCTCTGCAGGATAGCCACAAATG
>NC_058521.1:282941671-282946671 GCF_904849725.1 Hordeum vulgare subsp. vulgare | reverse complement strand
CTTGACTCGTCTTGAGTCGGGTCGTTACAGAAATGGTATCAGAGCACATGTCGACTGTAGGACGTGACCTAGAAACTGGAAACTTCCTAGGATAGGATCTCTCAAAAATCTTATTTTCGAGAACACCTTTCACTTCTCATCTCTTCTGATTTCGTCAAATGTACTCTCTCACCACAAATAGTTATACAATCCCCTTACCCCTTTGACCTCATGTTGTTATTGTTATTGTTCTAGTTGTTGTTGTTGTTGTTGTTGTTGTTGTTGTTGCTGGTGTTGTTGTTGTTGTCGTTGTTCTTATTGTTGTTGTTATTGTTGTGGTTGTTGTTGTTGTGGTGGTTGTTGGTGTTATCGTCATGGTCATCGTCGTCGTCATCGTTGTCGTTGTCTTCATCGTAGTCGTCGTCATCATTGTGGTTGCTTTTATTATTGTGCTTGTTGTTGTTGTTGTGGTCATTGTCATATTCGTCGTCGTTATCGTCGTCGTCTTTGTTATTGTTGTTGTTGTTATTGTCTTTATTGTTGTTGTTGTCGTTGATCTCGTTGTCGTCGTTGTTGTTGTTGTTGTTCTTGTTGTTTTTGTTTTTGTTGTTTTTGTCGTTGTTCTCGTCATTGTCGTTGTTTTCATCGTAGTTGTCGCCGTCGTTGTCGTCATCGTTGTTATTGTTGTTGTTGTTGTTGTTGTTGTTGTTGTTATTGTAGTAGTTGTTGTTGTTGTTGTTGTTGTTGTTGTTGTTGTTGTTGTCGTCGTCGTCGTCGTCATCGTCGTCGTTGTTGTTGTCGTCATCGTCGTTGTTGTCTATGCTTTTGTTGTCGTTGTTGTCCTTGTTGTCGCTGTTGTTATCATTGTTGTTGTCGTTGTTGTCGTTGTTATCTTTGTTGTTGTTGATATTGTTGTTGTTGTTGTTGTTGTTATTCTTGTTGTTGTTATCATTGTTGTCGTTCTTCTCGTTATTCTCGTCATTGTCGTCGTTGTCATTGTCGTCGTCGTCGTCGTCGTTGTTCTTCTTCTTATTGTTCTTGTTGTTGTCGTTGTTGTTGTTGTTGTTGTTGTTATTGTTGTTGTTGTTGTTGTTGTTATTGTTGTTGTTGCTGCTATTGTTGTTTTCGTTGTTGTTGTGACTGTTGTTATTTTTGTTATTGTTGTTGTTGTTGTTGTTCTTGTTGTGGTTGTTGTTGTGGTTGTTATTGTTGTTGTTGTTGTTGTTGTCATCGTTGTTGTTGCTGTGGTGGTGGTGGTTCTGGTTGTTGTGGTTCTTGTTATTGTTTTTGTGGTTGTTGTTGTTGTGGTTGTTGTTGTTGTCATTGTTGTTACTGTTTTCATTGTCATCGTCGTCGCCGTTGTTATCGTTGTTGTCCTCATGATCGTTGTCGTCGTCGTCGTTGCCGTTGTTGTTGTTGTTGTTGTTGTTGTTGTTGTTGTTTTTATTTTCGTTGTTGTTGTTGTTGTTGTTGTTGCTATTGTTGTTTTTGTTGTTGTTGTGACTGTTGTTATTTTTGTTATTGTTGTTGTTGTTGTTGTTGTTCTTGTTGTGGTCGTTGTTGTGGTTGTTCTTGTTGTTGTTGTTGTTGTCGTTGTTGCTGTTGTTGTGGTGGTGGTGGTTCTACTTGTTGTGGTTCTTGTTATTGTTTTTGTGGTTGTTGTTGTTGTGGTGGTTGTTGTTGTCATTGTTGTTACTGTTGTCATCGTCATCGTCATCGTCGTTGTTGTTGTAATTGTTGTATTGTTCTCGTTATTGTCATTGTCGTCATCGTTGTTGTTATTGTTGTCGTTGTTATCGCTGTTGTCATTGTTGTCTCTCTTGTCGTTGTTGTCGTCGTCGTCGTCGTTGTTGTTGTTGTTATTGTTGATGTTGTTGTTGTTGTAGTAGTTGTTGTTGTTCTTCTTCTTCTTCTTCTTCTTCTTCTTCTTCTTCTTCTTCTTGTTGTTGTTGTTGGTAGTGCTGGTGTTGTTGTTGTTGTCGTTGTTGTCGTTGTTGTCGTTGTTGTCATTGTGGTCGATGTTGTCGTTATTGTTGTTATTGTTATTGTTGTTGTCGTTGTTCTTGTTATTCCCGTCGTCGTCGTCGTCGTTGTCGTCGTCGTCATTGTCGTCGTTGTCGTTTTTGTTGTTGTAGTTTTTCATGTTCTTCTTCTTGTTCTTGTTGTTGTTGTTGCTGTTACTATTGTTGTTATTGTTGTTGTTGTTGTTGTTGTTGTTGTTGTTGTTCTTGTTCTTGTTGTTCTCATTGTGGTTGGTGTTGTTGTTGTTCTTGTTGTTATTGTTATTGTTGTTGTTGTTGTTGTTGTTGTTGTTGTTGTTGTTGTTGTTGTTGTTGTTGCTGGTGTTGTTGTTGTTGTTGTTGTCGTTGTTCTTATTGTTGTTGTTATTGTTGTGGTTGTTGTTGTTGTGGTAGTTGTTGGTGTTGTCGTCATGGTCATCGTTGTCGTCGTCTTCATCGTAGTCGTCGTCATCATTGTGGTTGCTTTTATTATTGTGCTTGTTGTTGTTGTTGTTGCTGTTGTTGTCATCGTCGTCGTCGTTATCGTCGTCGTCTTTGTTATTGTTGTTGTTGTTATTGTCTTTATTGTTGTTGTTGTCGTTGATCTCGTTGTTGTCGTTGTTGTTGTTGTTGTTGTTGTTGTTGTTGTTTTTGTCGTTGTTCTCGTCATTGTCGTAGTTGTCGTCGTCGTCGTCGTCATCGTTGTTGTTGTTGTTGTTGTTGTTGTTGTCGTTGTTGTTGTCGTCGTCGTCGTTGTCGTCGTCGTCGTCTTCGTCGTCGTTGTTGTTGTCGTCATCGTCGTTGTTGTCTATGTTGTCGTTGTCGTTGTTGTCACTGTTGTCACTGTTGTTATCGTTGTTGTAGTCGTTGTTGTCGTTGTTGTCTTTGTTGTTGTTGATATTGTTGTTGTTGTTGTTGTTGTTATTCTTGTTGTTGTTATCATTGTTGTCGTTCTTCTCGTTATTGTCGTCATGTAGCGACCCGACTCAAAACGAGTCAAGCCTCTGTGTATCTGTGCCATCCCTGGATCAGTATGCTGGCACACACAGTACATCAATGTATATATATCAAAGTGCAATCACATGTAAATAGCGTAAAACTGATATATACCTTAAATATCTCAGCGGAAGCAGTCAAGGGAGTGGAGTCCCAATAAACACAACCGGCAAGTTGAGTGTAGACCGTGACCCTGAATCGTACTCTTACTCGTCGAAGAAAAATATCTGCAACATAAGACGTTGCAGCCGTGTAGGTCAGCATATTGAATATGCCGGCAAGTCACATAAGAGAGGGGTGAAAAGTAATCATCTATACTATATGCATATATGGCAGGTGGGGCTATAAGTTTTAGCGTAAAGCAAATTTTCTCCTACAACAAGAGGGGCTAAAAGCAACATGTTACTACACTGTTGGTTGTTAACGAGATGGTTCCACCAACCAATTCTCGTACCCATGTTGTCAATAATACCCACATCAAAATATATATAATGGTGTTGAGAAATCCTGATAACTTCAGTTCCTTTGGCTCAAGTTGTCCATGACCGTGGACACGGCTAATCGATTAGGTTTGAGTACTCTGCAGAGTTTTGCACACGTTCCCCACAAGATTTGATCGCCTCCCTGTATGTCCTCGCACTTCAGGGTGTTTGAAGACCGGATGATCAAAACATGGTCTTTCAACGGGTCCCTCTGAATCCCTGTCGGTGCCCACCCAATCCTACCGTTCTTCTACATCTGCTAGCACCGCCTGTCCAGAGTCGCCGCGTTGTCCAACCAAGCCAGAGCCCATAATGACTTGTGGCTGTGCAGGTAAGCCTTGGGTCTTGAAAATATCGGTCCGTCTCTTTGAGCCTGGGTGAAGCTTTCCGCAGGATGTCATGGCCGTCCCCAGCATCCCGGGTCATCCACTGGGTTCTCCAGGGAGCCGATCAACCGTCCTTCACCCAGAGTTGCATTGCGTCCGAGGTCTTGAAAATCTTGTCTTAACCGGTCTTGATTATTTAATCAACCTCGCATCACTCGTGTTAAGCACTCAACCGAAGTCCCGTCTACTCAAGCATAGCAATATGAACTTTGTTGTCCCAGGGCCAAGTATCGGGGTTGTTGTGTGCCTACCACATGATACTACAATCTATACTAAAATTTCCAAGCACCTAAGCAACATGCAATTGGGCATAGGATGGTAGAACTACGATGCATAAAACATAGGTGATAGTATGATCAAAGTGACTTGCCTGGTATTACCTGATGAAGATAGTTGCTCTCAAAATCCTGATAATTCTACTCGCCACACTCCGAGCAATCTATCGTAAACAAATAGCATTCAATAAACATTCATGCCAAAGAGGAAGAACCAAGAGGACATATGAACAAAATATGTCTTTGTGCAAAATAACAACATACTAAGGTTTAATCAAAAAAAGGTTCTAAGTGTGTTGTAAAGTAAAGGTGCATGAATGAGATCAATAGAGTTAATGGATGAGGAACCATTGCTATATAAGCTCGACTTGCGTACACTATGGGAGATGATCAAACATATTGGGAGAACAACATGAATGTTGTTTGACAAATAGTATAAGGCATAAGAATTTATTTGTAGAAAGAATTTCTTGAAATGGAGCACTACAATGCAAGTTATAGCGAATTGAAGTATGAATTGAATTTGCATTCAAAAGGTCAAGAGAAGTTGAACTGAAGTACGATGGTTACGTACAAAATATACGACATGAGTGTTTAGGGGTAAAAGGAATCAATTGAAAAGGTGGTACGATTAGCAAGATAAGATCAAATGAATGTTCGAATACAAATTTGAATTGCTCAAATTTGTAAGGTTCAAAGTTCGAAACTAATGATGCTACCGGATATAGGACATCAATATGAGCGTGTAGAAAAAGAATTACTAGATTTGAACTAGCGGATCAAAAGATACAAATACGTCAATATAACATTGAATCGGCTTACAATGATGTGAACACTTTTGAGCACTAATAGATAAATCTGATTTGATCAAAATTATAAGTT
>NC_058521.1:282931671-282936671 GCF_904849725.1 Hordeum vulgare subsp. vulgare | reverse complement strand
CGCATGCATTGGTGCAGCAGGGTGGTTCCCTGTTCGCCCGTGATCATGGGTGACTGGGCGAGAGGGGCGCCCGTGATCTGGAGTGGGGGCAGCTCGCGCCTCGCTCATCCATCAGCTCCTGGAACATCCACCACCCCGAGCTATAGAATCTTTTCTAGCTCCAGGTGGCGCTCGCCCCTAACCATGGCTAGGGGGACGAGGGAGGCCACCATCGGCCGCCAGGGCGGCAAGGGGATCCGACTCGGATCATGCGAGAGCTTCACGGAGTGCAGCTGCGGAGGGCGGCACGAGCGTCCGTGGTGGCGGAGGGGCGAGGAGCCACGATCGCTGCAGAGGCCGTGGTTGGGGGAGGCGGAGTGCTACTCTAGCACCTCCATCTTCTCCCGTGCTTGGCGGGCACTCGGACGGGACGACGATGGAGTTCGTCGTGGAGCTGCACGGCGTCCCGCAGGGCCATTTGCATCTCCCTCGCCCTTTTGCTAGGGCGATGGAGGCCGCCAAGCCCCCCTGTCTTGTGGTTGCGGGCGTACGGTTGCTCCCACGGGGCTATGCAAGTGCACACAGAGTACCCGAAGCGCCGCTCCATGTTGCTCGGGCGGGGCTGGAAAGCCTTCGCCCGCACTCTCAGGCTTGAGGATGGTTATATCCTCCACTTCAAGCTAGCACATGACAAAATGATATCCGGTAAGTTTTGCGGGCGCTCAGGTGTGCGTCTCAGCTCCTGCAAAGAGAGCTCGGGCGGCACCGAATGTCCCTCCTCGAGCGATAGCGACGAGGGGGACATCAGCGGCAGTGGCGCTCTTGGCACGTTAGGATCTCGGGGGGGGGGGGGGCAGGTCGGAGTACGACTCCCCGAGCTCCGACTGACTGCCGACCCTGCCGCCGGTGGGGTTACTCTGCCGGAGGCCGCATCGATGCCTCGTCTTTGAGGAGGTGCGATCGCGGGCTCTGGCTTCTTCATCGCCTCGGGTCGCCCTGTCTTCGGACCCCATTCTCCTCCGCGTAGTGCTGGTCCAGGAGAAACCAGCCTGGCTTGCGCCGGGGGTCGTTACACTTTTTGTCTTCTTGAACTTCTGTCTGGCGAGCATGTCCCACGCCGAAAGACAGTGTAATCGGTTAGAGTAGCAAAAATCATTCATGTAATATGTCTGAGTTTGTTTCAAACATATGAAGGAAATGTTGCCCCCGCGACTGGTCATGCCGCTAGTGCTTTGAGGAACGGATCCTTAGCAGTTCGCTTCAGGGGTCGTTACCGGCAAGGCTCCTTGCCGCACTCAGTGCAACCATTAGATCGTCGAGCGCAACTCGAGGCGAAATAAGGTGCTATGTAGCCACTTAGACTGTTGAACTGGTTCGAAACAGTGAGAAGGCACTCTGTGGCCGCTCAGGTCGTTGAACTAGTTCGAAACAAAACTAAGGCGCACTGATCCTGACAATGTTCCACCTACGTGCAGGTTTCTCAAACAAGGTTTGGGATCTTCAAGAAAGGGAACAACGTATCTACTCTGAAATCTCATCTGAAATATTTATCACTGATCTGTCGTGCCGCGGCACTTCTCCTCACGGCGCTTGGGTCCTTTGCGGGGGCCTGAGATCCCGAGAAAGCAGGAGACTGTACTCTTCCGGCAACTTCCCCTCCAGCAAGGTATTTGCCGACAGTTCTCAACTGTTGTATAAGAGGGGGGTTGCCGGAGCATAACTCCTTTTCCTGTTTTGCGTGGCCGTGCTGACGGAACCCCCGACCGCACGTTTCGCGAAGACGTGATGATTTCGGCGGGGAAAGCGTTCGGCTGGAGTGCGTGCCTTGGTTCCGGGTCCCGTAGGCGCATTCTCGACGGCTATGCACCTCTGCGTGGTGGTGCGTCGGTCGGAGTATGGGCCGGAGGCCTCGCCGGAGCCCCTAGGCACACCCTCGACAGCAGCGCACTGTCCCGTAGCGGTGCGTTAGCCTGATGCGTTTGAGCTCGAGGTCTCCATCCCCTTAGCCTGCGTTCGCTCAGCAGGGTGCTCGCGCAGGCGTCAGGATGCCGTGGCGAAGTAGAGCGACCACCGTTGCGCCCTGCTTCGAGGGAGCTTGCTTGAATCCGCGAAAAAGCTCTCAACCATCGCTCCCCCTACCTGGCGCGCCAAAGATGTCGGGGAAAACCAACACCTATGGGAAACTCGAGGAGTCCCTTGATCGTTTGGCGGGGAGAGAGAGGTATCGCATCGAGAGCGGAACTATGGATCAACATCGACAAGGTCCTTTTTACCCAGGTTCGGGCCGCTTGACGCGTAAAACCCTACTCCTGCTTAGTTTGCATTGTGTGCTTACTCTAGGGTGGTTTTGCTAGAGTAACTTAGTAGCTGATTAGGTAATCTCTGATCCCCCAAAAATTCAACCCCTAAGAATGAGCTATGGGCCTCCTTTTATAGGCAAAGCGGTCACCAACAGTTTGCTCACGGGATGCACAGTGAACAGTGTTGACTGCTCTACTTCTTCGGTGGTGTTAGGGGCAGTAAATGCCTTGTCTGACCCTTGACCTGCCGCAAGATGGTTGCGCCGTACCCAGGTGAACCGACACCTGGGCATTGTGCAGGCACACGAGGGATGTGCTGGACCGGTCGGATTGTAATGGAAACTGGTGGGCAAACCTCGCGAGCGAACATGAGCTTGCTGGCTTGGAACCTCCATCAGGTGACTTGGTCACCTCCCCGCCAAGGAGGGTTTGCCAGGGGCCTTGAACATTTTTCCGGCAAGGAGGGCTTTCCGGGGGGGCCTCGCCAGTCGTGGGAGCCTTCCCGGCAAGGGAAACTTGTCGGGGTCTTGCTATTATTTGGGTAGTCTTTCTCTCGAAGCGGGCTTGCCGGGGCCTTGGGAATCTTCCCGGCAAGGAGGCTAGCCGCGGACTTGTGTTTGGAGCCCTTGTACTCCGCGCCCCTCGCGGTGAGGGAAGGGCGTGGCCTTGGCGGGTCTTGGATTGCCTTTCTGCTCCTCTTCCCGGTACATTGTCGTCACGGGCGTAGCCGATGCCCGTGCACAAGTCTACGGCACAAGGGACCCACTCTCTAGTGCACTGACACCGCCGAAGCTATGAGGGAAGAGCACCAGGGCCTCCGCTATAATAGAAATGGTAGAACACTTGGTAGGGGGGTTCATTCCGACCCAAGTGCAACACACCAAGCCACTTGGCCTCTGGAGGCTCGAGAGCACTTTGTTAGTTCATCCACCAATCTACGTGAGAGGCAATCCACCAAAAGCAGGAGTAGGGTTTTACGCTTCGCAGCGGCCCGAACCTGGGTAAACTGTCGTGTTCTGTGCTACCTTGACCTTCGAGTGAGTCCTTCGTCGTTTCCACCGAATAATGGGCTAGGTGAGGCTGAGCCAAGAGAGATCATCGTACACGCCCATGTGTTCGATTCCTTAGGGTTTTGCGGAGCCCGAAATCCGACAAACGACAACAACGACAACAACAAAAAAACAATGAGGACGATGACGGCGTCGGTAACCACAACAACAAGAACAACAAGAAAAACAAGAAAAACAACAACAACACGACGACGACGATGACAACAAGAACAAGAACAACAACAGCAATGACAACATCATCATCATCCACAACAACAACAACAACAACAACAACAACAACAACAACAACAACAACGACAATAACAGCAACGATGACGACGACGACAATGAAGACGATGATGACGATGACGACGACGACGACGTCAACGACAACAACAACAACAACAACAACAACAACAACAACAACAAGAACAACAACGACGACGACGACGACAACGACGACGACGACGACGACGCCGACGACGACGCCGACGACGACGATGACAACGACGACGACAACGACAAAAGCAACATCAGCAGCCGCAACAACAACGACGACGACGACGAAAACGACAATGACTACGATGACGACGACGACAATGACGATAACAACGATAATGACGAGAACAACGACAACTACGACAACAACAACAACAAGAACGACGACGACAACATCGACAACAACAACAACGACAACAACAATAAGGATGAAGACAACGACGACAACCACGACAACAACGAGAACCACGACAACAACGACAACAACAACCACAACGAGAACAAAGACAATAACAACAACAGCAACAACAACAACAACAACAACAACAACAACAATAACCACAACGACAAACACGGTGACGACGACGACAACGACGACGACAACAAGAAGAAAAACAACAACAACCACAACAACAACAATAACAACGACGACGAGGATGATAACGATGACGACGACCACTACCACGAAGATGATAAAGAAAGCCACAACAACAACAACAACAACAACAACAACAACGATGACGACTGCAATAATTCAAAGAACGACAATGACGAGAGCAACGGCAACAACAACAACGAGGACAACAACGACAACAACAACAAAAACGCCAGCAATGACGACAACAACAACGACCACAACAACAACCAGATCAAAGACGACGATGACGACGACGACAACAACAACAAGAACAACAACAAGCACAATAACAAAAAAACAACAACACAACAATAGCAACAACAGTAGCAACAACAAGAACAAGAACAACAACAACAACAACAATAACAACAACAACAACAACAAAAATGACGCAAACAACGAGAACGATGAGAATAGCGAGAACATCGACAATAACAACAACAAAGAAAACACCGACAACAACGACAACAGTGATAGCAACAACAACAACAACAACAACAACAACAACAACAACAACAACGAAGACGACGACAACGACGACAACAACAAGAACAACAAGAACAACAACAAAAAACTACAACAATAACAAGGACGACGACGACGACGACGACGACAACAACAATGACAATGACGAGAACAACGAGAACAACGACAACAACAACAACAACAACGATAACAGCAACATCAATGACAAGAACCTCATCAACGACAACAGGAACAAAAAGCAACGACGACGACGCCGATGACCACAACAAC
>NC_058521.1:282924171-282926671 GCF_904849725.1 Hordeum vulgare subsp. vulgare | reverse complement strand
CAACGACAACAGTGATAGCAACAACAACAACAACAACAACAACAACAACAACAACAACAACAACGAAGACGACGACAACGACGACAACAACAAGAACAACAAGAACAACAACAAAAAACTACAACAATAACAAGGACGACAACGACGACGACGACGACAACAATGACAATGACGAGAACAACGAGAACAACGACAACAACAACAACAACAACGATAACAGCAACATCAATGACAAGAACCTCATCAACGACAACAGGAACAAAAAGCAACGACGACGACGCCGATGACCACAACAACAAAAACAATAACAATGACAACAACAAAAACAACAACAACAACAACAACAATAACAACAACAACAACAACAACAACAACTATTACTACTACTACTACTACTACTACTACTACTAGAACAACAACAACAATAACCACAACAAGAACAACAACAACAACAACAACAACAACAACTACAACTACGACAGCAACAACAATGATGAGAACAACGACAACGACGACAACGACAACGACGACAACGATGAGAACAACGACAACGACAAGGACGACGACAAGGACGAGATGACGACAACAACGACGACAACGACAAGGACGACGACGAGGACGGCGACAACAACGACGACAACGACAACGACAAGGACGACGACGACAACGACAACGACAAGGACGACGACGACAACGACAACGACAAGGACGACGACGACAATGACAACGACAACGACAAGGACGACGACGACAACGACAACGACAACGACGACAACGACGACAACAACGACAACAAGGACAACGACGAGAACAACGACAAAAACTACAACTACGACAGCAACAACAACAACGACAACAAGTACGACGACGAAAACATCGACAACAACAACAACGACGATGACGACAACGACAACAACAATAAGGATGAAGACAACGACCACAACAAGACAACGACGAGAACAACGACAATGATGAGAACAACGACAACAACCACAACGAGAATAGAGAAAATAATAATAACAATAACAACAACGATAACAGAGACAACAACGACGACAACAACAACAATAGCAACAAACACAGACCATGACGATGACGATGACGACGACGACGACGACTACAACAACAACAACAACAACAACAACAACAACAACAATGACGACGACCACCACCACCACCACCACGAAGACGACGACGATAGCGAAAACAACAACTACAGCCACAACAACAACAACAACAACAACAACAACAACAACAATAACAACAACAACGACGACAAAAGTGGAAACAACGACAAAAGGGACAACAACGACAACAACGACAACAACAACAACAACAACCACAACGAAGATGACGACAACGACAACAACAACACAAACAACAACAACAAACAACAACAACAACAACAACAACAAAAACAAAAAAAACAACAACAACAAAACAATAACAACAAGAACAACAACAAGGAGGACGACGAGGACGACGACGACTATGATGACGGCAACGACAATAATGAGAAGAACGACAACAACGATAACAACCACAACGAAGACAATAATGACACCAATGACAACAACGGCAACAACGACAACAACAAAAACAAAAACAACGAAGGCGACTATGACAATGAATACAACAACGACAATGACAAGAACAACGACAACAAAAAGAATTACAACAACAACAACAACGAAAACAGCGACATGAACGACAACAACAACAACAACAACAAGAACAAGAACAAGAACAACAACGACGACAATAACGATATCAACGACAACAATAACAACAAAAACAACGAAGACGAAGATACGACGCCGCCGCCGACGACGATGATGATGATGATGACGGCGATGACGACGACGACGACAACAACAACAACAACAACCACAAGGATAAAGGCGACAACGACGTGAGCAACGAAAATGACGACAACAATGACAATCACGAGAACAACGAGAAGAAAGATAAAAACAACAGCAATGACAACAGCGACATTAACGACAAGAGTGACAACAACGACAATAACAACAACAACAACAACAACAACAACAACAACAACAAAACAACAACAACAACAACGAAGACGACGACGACAACAACAACAACAACAACAGCAACAACAACGACAACGACAACAACAACAACAACAACAACAACAACAACAACAACAACAACAACAACGAAAACAACAACAATGACAACAACAACAACGACAACAACAACAACAACAACAAGAACCACAACATCAACAATAACAACAACAACAACAACAACAACTACAACAACAACAACAACAACAACAACAACAAGAACAACAACAACAACAACAACAACAATAAGAACCACGACTATGACGACGACGACAGAGACGATAACAACGATAATGATGAGAATAACGACAACAATGATAATAACAACAACAACTTAAAAACGACAACAACAACAACAGCAGCAGCAACAACAACAACAACGACGACGACAAAAACAACAACAATGA
>NC_058521.1:282911671-282914171 GCF_904849725.1 Hordeum vulgare subsp. vulgare | reverse complement strand
AGTAAGAAGACGACGATGACGACGACGACAACAACAACAACAAAAATAACTACAAATAAAAACAACAGCGTGAGAGGCCATCCACCAAAAGAAGGAGTACGGTTTTATGCTTCGTAGCGGCCCGAACCTGGGTAAACTGTTGTGTTCTGTGCAACCCTCACCTTCGAGTGCGTCCTTCGGCGTTTCCATCGAGCAGCGGGCTTGGTGAGGCTGAGCGAGGAGAGATTGTCGTACATGCCCATGTGTTCGATTCCTTAGGGTTTTGCGGAGCCCGAAATCTGAAATTTGGCGCTCCAGGTAGGGGGCGTGTCGAGGTCTCTCCCAAGGTTCGGCTCACCGAAACTGAACGCGCCCATGGCGGGGAAACGACGAGTCCGCGCGGAGAGGCGGGTTGCCGCGTGGCGCGGATGGTGCGGGCGGGCCACGACGCCATGCTGCATCCCGCCACCTTGATGGCCGACGTCCATGCTGGAAAGGCTTCCGGCTGGCGCCGGGGGTTGCCATCTTCACCAACCATGCAACATCCCCGTGCCGCCCTGGCCCTTCCACGCGTCACGTTGGACTCTTCCCTCGTCCGAGCTTGTCCACACCATACGCACAGGCATGACACGCTGCTGGTGGCGTACGAGCTCATGCGCCAGCACATGACACGTTAGCGCCGTGTCAGAGGTCTCGCGCGCCACCTCAGGCTCTTCGCCGCCGGCAAAGCCCAACCTCGTTCCTGCTCGAACCGTGTCTATCAGCCCATATTGCCAGGGCTTGCAACGAGAAGCCCGTGCGGGCGCTCCCTAAACCTCCACCTGGGCTCACCCCTACTGGAGATCCGGCGGGAGCAGATGGGGTGCAACACTCGTCCCCGCTGGGAGGGCTTCACCCAGGTTCCCCGGCGCACTTCAAGAAGTGGGGAGGGCGTATGAGAGGCTCGACTACATCAACCCTCGGGGGCTCACACAGTCCGAGGACAACCATATCGGCACACCTACGAGCCACGGAGAAGATGACGAGGACCATCACTATAGTAGGAGGCACGAGCGCGACCCCACGGTCAGCCCCAACGCAAACAGGTATGAACAACTCCATAGGGGTTATCCGAGGGGTGGCTTAGCGAGGACGCCCAGCGTGGGTGCACTCGCGGGGCACACCTGCTGGTTGGGAGCTGCCCCACGCAGACGTCTCGGTCTGGGGACCGGGGACCTCTCGCCTTGGATAGGGTGGACACACCCTCTTGTCCATGTCGATGGGCCCCAGCCTTGGGACTAAGGGTGAAACATACGCCCATGTTCACGGGCCAAACAATCCAACCTGGGGGATGGAGGGTGGAACAAACGCCCATGTCACCGGTGTAGGCTTCGTTCGGTTACCAGCAGGTGTTCGGGTACCAGTCAGGGAACCCGGGGGGCCCCAGCAAGGCGCGATGGGGCATCACGCCGCGGATTCAGCACCCACCACGTGGGCGAGTCTTTCGGCCGATGGGCGTGGGGGGCTCCCCCTCGCTCGACGAATCACTCAGGGCGGGCCAAGCCACGCCGCTACAAGCCCGGGGACCGCGAGTGGGGCGCACGCCCATGGGCCCTGCATCCCCGGGCCTTGCATCAACCCGTAACACCTCGGCTCTGCCCCCGCGACGCCCCGACGCCACCTCTGCAGCGACCCTGCATCGTCCTTCAATTCTTCCGGAACGTACTTCATCCCATGGCAGTCTCACGTAATAACGAGCTGAAGCTGTATACGCCCAGGGCCCCCCGAGGACGCGAAACTGGTCCACACCACGCCTAGTGGAGAAGACGGAGGAATCAACACAATCTCCCAATGAGTTCCGAAATCAGGCGCCTAATGCCTCGGGAGTAGGGACACTCGCGAGGCCAAAGCATCCTCGTGACCTCCCGTATAGACACCCACAGTGACACTCTCATGTAATAATGAGCCGAAGTTGTATACGCCCAGGGCCCCCCGAGGACGCGAAAGGGGTCCACCCCACGCCTAGTGGAAGCCCTATGCTCAGAACTCGGGGGAGGCGGAGGCGGTGGATACCTAGGATGCCGGACGCGGCTTTTTCTCGTTTCTTCATTGTGTTTTAAGTTGCGGCCCACTAGTTTCTTTTCCTTTCTGTTGTATGCTGAGCTGTCGAGGGCTTGCAGGTTTCTCTACTTGATGTTTTGAAAAGAAAAGAAGGGCGGGGATTTCTTTCCAATGTTCTCTCGCTTTGCGTAACTCGTGTTCTCTTACCCCCTTTTGCTCTGATTGGTGTTCCGCGGGAACCTCGGGAGGTCTCCGGTTCTCCCGAGGAAATCGCAAAAAGAGGCGAATGCGGAATTGCTCGAGCGCTAGAAAGGGGGCTTCTGGGCTACACCTCAGGAGCCTAACCGGTCATAATGCTACTTGCCACTATTGCGTCGTCCGGGAGATCCGGTCGGTGCCGGGATTGCCGCCCCCCCCTGTGAAGTGCGAGCTCTACTGCGGCATGGAAATGTGCGAGCATAGGGCCTCACGACGTAGAGCG
>NC_058521.1:282176671-282181671 GCF_904849725.1 Hordeum vulgare subsp. vulgare | reverse complement strand
TTGTTCGTGTTTGATGACCCACAAGTATAGGGGATCAATCTAGTCCTTTCGATAAGTAAGAGTGTCGAACCCAACGAGGAGCAGAAGGATCTGACAAGTGGTTTTCAACAACGTAAAATCGGCAGGCACTGAAATTTTCGGTAACAAGTGATTGTGTGGTGAGATTATTCGTAGCAAGCAACAAGTAACAAAAGTAGCAACGGTGCAGCAAAGTGGCCCAATCCTTTTTGTAGCAAGGGACAAGCGTGGACAAAGTCCCAAGGACGCACGGGAATTTCTGTCATGCTAGTTTCATCATGTTCACATGATTCGCGTTCGTTACTTTGATAGTTTGATATGTGGGTGGACCGGCGCTTGGGTACTGCACTTACTTGGACAAGCATCCCACTTATGATTAACCCCTCTCGCAAGCATACACAACTACGAAAGAAGAATTAAGACAAAGTCTAACCATAGAATTAAACTAGTGGATCCAAATGAGTCCCTTATGAAGCAACACATAAACTAGGGTTTAAGCTTCTGTCACTCTAGCAACCCATCATATACTTACTACTTCCCAATGCCTTCCTCTAGGCCCAAATAATGGTGAAGTGTTATATAGTCGACGTTCACATAACACCACTAGAGGAAAAACAACATACAACATATCAAAGTACCGAACGAAAACCAAATTCACATGACTATTATTAGCATGACTTATGCCATGTCCTCGGGAACAAAAGTAACTACTCACAAAGCATAATCATAATCATGATCAGAGGGGTAATGAGTAGCATCAAGGATCTGAACATAATCTCTTGCACCAAACAATCCAACTACCATCAACTACAAAGAGTAACCAACACTACTAGCAACCTTACAAGTACCAATCGGAGTAGCGAGACGGAGATTGGTTAGAAGTGATGAACTAGGGTTTGGAGATGAGATGGTGCTGATGAAGATGTTGATGGTGACGTGTCCCCTCTGATGAGAGGAGTGTTGGTGATGACGATGGCGACGATTTCCCCCTCCGGGAGGGAACTTTCCCCGGCAGGATCGTCCTGCCGGAGCTCTAGATTGGTTATGCTCAAGTTCCACCTCATGGCGGCGGCGAAACCACGAAAAAGCTCCCTTCTCATTTTTTCTTGGACAAAACCCTCCATATAGCAAAAGAGGGGGCCAGTGGGCTAGTGGGCTGCCCACAAGCCCCCATGGAGCGGCCTAGGGGGTGGCCGCGCCGTGCAGGCTTGTGGGCACCCCCTGGTGCTCCTCCGGCACTTCTTTGGCCCAGTATTTTTTATAAATTGGGAAACAAATCTCCGTTCATTTTCACGAGGTTTGGAGTTGCGCAGAATAGGTATCTCAACTTTGCTCCACTTTTCAGGACAGAATTCCAGTTGCCGGTATTCTCCCTCTTCATGTAAACCTTGCAAAATAAGAGAGAAAAGGCATAAGAATAGTACCGTGAAGGGAAATAATAGCCAAAGAGGCGATACATATCAACATGAAAACATGATGCAAAATGGACGTCTCAGTGTTGTTGTTGTTGTTGTTGTTTTTGTTGTTGTTGTTGTTGTTGTCATCGTCGTTGTCGTCGTCGTCATCGTCGTGTTTGTCGTTTTTGTTTTTTGTCGTCGTTGTTCTCTCTGTTGCCGTTGTGGTTATTGTTGTTGTTGTTGTTGTTGTTGTTGTTGTTGTTATTGTCTCTGTTCTCTTTGTTGTTGTTGTTGTCGGTGTTGTTGTCGTTGTTCTCGTTGTTGTCGTTGTTTTCGCTCTTGTCTTGTTGTTGTTATCATCGTTGTCATTGTTGTTGCAGTCGTCGTTGTTTTTGTTGTTATTGTCGTTATTGTTTTTCTTTTTGTTGTTCTTGTTGGTATTGTGTTGTTGCCATCGTCGTCGTTGTCGTAGTTGTTGTTGTTGTTGTGGTGGTGGTGGTTGTTGTTGTTGTTGTTGTTGTTGTTGTTGTGGTTGTTGTTGTTCTTATTGTTGTTGTTGTTGTTACTTTTGTTGTTGTTGTTCTTGTTCTTGTTGTTGTTGTTATTATTTTTGTTGTCGTTGTCATCCGTGTCGTCGTTGTTGTTATTGTTTTTTTGCTATTGTTGTCGTTGATAAGGTTGTTATCGTTGTTGTTGTTGTCGTTCTCGTTGTTCTCGTCATTGTCGTTCTTGTCGTCGTCGTCGTAGTCGACCTTGTTATTGTTATTGTTTGTTGTTGCTGTTCTTGTTGTTCCTATAACTGTTGTCATTGTTGTCGGTGTTTTCATTGTTGTTATTATTGTCGATGTTCTCGTTGTTCTCATCATTGTCGTTGTTTTCTTCATTGTTGTCGTTGATTTCGTAGTTGTCGTTTTTGTTGTTGTTGCCGTTGTTGTCGTTGTTCTCGTCATTGTCTTTGTCGTCGTCATTGTTGTCGTCGTTGTTGTCGTCGTCATTGTTGTTGTTGTTGTTGTTGTTCTTGTTGTTGTTGTCGTGGTTGTTCTTGTTGTTGTTGTTGTTGTTGTTGTTGTTGTTGTTGTTGTTGTTGTTGTTGTTGTTGTGGTGGTGGTGGTGGTGGTGGTGGTGGTTGTTGTCGTCATCATCGTCGTTGTCGTCATTGTTGTCGTCGTCTTCATCCTTGTCGTCGCCATTACTGTTTTTGCTCATGCTTTTGTTGCTATTGTTGTTGTTGTTGTTTTCATCGTCGTCCTCATTGTTCTCGTCTTTGTTGTTGTTGTTGTTGTTGTTGTTGTCTTTATTGTTGTCGATGTCGTTCTTGTCTTTGTTTTCGCCATTGTCGTTTTTGTTGTCATGATTGTTGTCGTTGTTCTCATTATTGTCGTTGTTGTCGTCGTTGTTTTCATTGTCGTTGTCGTTGTCATCATCGTTGTCATCGTTGTTACTGTTGTTGTTGTTGTTGTTGTTTTTGTTGTTGTTGTTGTTGTTGTTGTTGTTGTTGTTGTAGTCGGCGTTGCCGTCATCGTCGTCGTCATTGTCGTCGTCGTCGTCTTCGTTGTCATCATCAGTTTCATCATCGTTGTTGTCTTCGTTGTTGTTGTTGTTCTTGTTGTTGTTGTTGTTGTCGTTGTTGTTGTTGTCGTCGTCGTCGTTGTTGTCGTCGTTGTCATTATTGTCTCTGCCGAAATCGTCGTTGATGTTGTCATCATTGTTGTTGTTATTGTTGTCGTCGTTGTTGTTTTTTTGTCGACGTCATTGTCGTTGTTATCTCTGTTGACGTTGTTGTTGTTGTTCTTGTTGTCGGTGTAGTCGTTGTTCTTTCCATTGTCGTTGTTATTGTTGTTGTCGTTGTTGTTTTTGTTGTTGTTGCCATTGTTGTTGTTATTGTTGTTGTTGTCAATGTTGTACTTATTGTTGTTGTTGTTATCGTTGTTGTCATTGTTCTTGTTATTCTCGTCGTTGTCGTCATTGTTGTTTCTTAGTTGTTGTTGTTGTTGTTGTTGTTGTTGTTGTTGTTGTTGTTGTTGTGGTTGTGGTTGATGTGGTTGTTGTTGTTGTCGTTGTTGTCGTTGTTGTCGTTGTTGTCGTTGTCGTTGTTGTCATTGTTGTCGTTGTTGTCGTTGTTGTTTTTGTTGTTGTTATTGTTGTTGTTGTCATTGTTGTTTTTATTGTTGTTGTCATTATTGTTGCTGTTCTTATTGTTGTTGTTGTTGTGGTTGTTGTTGTTGTTGTTGTTGTTGTTGTCGTTGTTGTTGTTGTTGTTGTGGTTCTAGTTGGTGAGGTTGTTCTTGTTGTTGTTATTGTTGTTGTTGTGGTGGTTGTTGTTGTTGTTGTTTTTGTTGTTGTTATTGTTGTTGTTGTTGTTGTTGTTGTCGTCGTCGTCGTCTTCGTTGTCGTTGTTGTTGTTGTCGTCGTCGTCTTCGTTGTCGTTGTTGTTGTCTCTGTTGTCGTCGTCGTTGTTTTTGTCGTTGTTGTCACTGTTCTCGTCATTGTCGTTGTTGTCATCATTGTTATTGTTCTCGTTGTTGTTTTTGTTGTTGTCGTTTTCGTTGTTGTCGATCTTGTCGTTGTTGTCCCTGTTGTCGATGTTGTTGTCGTCGTCGTCGTTGTTGTCGCTCTTGTCGTTGTTGTCTCTGTTGTCGTCGTTGTTGTTGTTGTCGGCGTTGTCGTTGTTCTCGTCATTGTCGTTGTTGTTGGTGGTGTTCTTGTTGTTGTTCTTGTTGTTGTTGTCGTTGCTGTCATTGTTGTCATTATTGTCGATGTTGTCGTTATTGTTGTTGTCCCTTCCCCCGTGTGACTATTTAAAGGCCTACGGCAGAAATTGAAACGAAAGGCGCGGGAGTCAAGGAGGCGCATTAAAAATCGGAAATGATGGCGCCTAGATTTTTGGGATGACAGCATAAGTCAAAAGATTGGTAGGAAATGACGTCATCGAGATCCCTGGAATAATGGGGAAGATGAAATAACCAACAAAAGACCTGGCGATTCAGGCGAATCATGAAGATTGGCGGCTTGTCACTCGTTGAAGGAGAAAGGTCGGAGATCATGTCTGAGTCGCCGTAGACGGGCATGAAAGTATATTGGCGTGAAGGAATTCAAGTCAATCTGGGGCCTAATGTTGGGGTATTACCCGGTGTATGACCCGCCCTATTGGGCCGAGTCGTGTGTAAGGTTATTCAACATTCATGATCAAGATAGGCCCTGGCCCAGGATCCGGAAGTTGCAAGGAGATCTTCAACAAAGAGCCGACCGAACCCATGAGCATAGATGGCGGTTCAAGACCCACGGAGAAGATGAGTCGCCGTGGTCGTTTCCTTGCTTAGGAGACACGGCGTGTTAGAGATATGGCAGGCCGCGATTTGTAATGTGGCCTAGACTCTTGTAAAACCTAGGACCTCAACCTGTATATAAAGGCGAGTCCCTAGGGTAGATAGGGTCAATTTACAATCCATCGAGAGCTAGGTCACGCAAGTTACGCCCTCCTTGTAATCGATTCCACCATTAATACACACAAAGCATGACGTAGGCTTTTACCTCCATCGGAGGGGCCGAACCTGGGTAAACCCGAGTCTCGCTTCAACTCAACCC
>NC_058521.1:282166671-282171671 GCF_904849725.1 Hordeum vulgare subsp. vulgare | reverse complement strand
GTCGTTGGGCCCTGTGTAGGCCCACATGGGGCGGGAGTGGCGCTGGAGGGGAGCAATCCGTCGATAGATAAACTCATGCGCCACCATCGCCATCGTCACCCCCCGCACGCCTAAACTTTTCTAGCCAGATCAAGACCGGCGCGAGCCGGGGGTTACTAAGCTCTTCGCGCTCCCACACCCGGTTGGGTGTCACGAGTGTCAGCAGAGGTTGGAACAGAGCTCCGGCCTCGGAGCCTCAACCTGCACCCACTGCCGCCGGAACTGTTCCACTTCTAGGAGGAGCTCAGCGTATAGGACCCCGGGGGCTGTTGCATCGACAGTTCTCAAGGACGCACACCCGGAGGAGTGCACCTCGGAGATCAACTCAAGGGAGAAGAAATGGCGGAGCAATGCCACAGAAGGAGTAACGCCAACAAAAGCCTCGCACAAGAACGTGATGGTAGAGAGGAGGACACTAGAACGGGGGTCAAGGTGGAGCACATGGATCTGGTAATGCGAAAGCACTACATTGATGAAGCCCGAGAATGGCGGCAGTACACCAGAAATGAGGGCGTGGAAATGGAGAGGAAACGCGGGGGACGCCCTCTCCTTCCGAGGCCATGAGCCCGCCCAGATCTGGGTGGCCCCCCACTCATTGAGTCGGCAACAACTACCAACTGAACATTCTTCAACCCCTCGAGGTTCACCACCGTTGACCGTTCTAGCGCGGGCCATGGCACCGTCGAGACGGTAGGGCCCCATGAGCCTCAACATTTTCCCCCCTTCGGAGGCATGACAGAGAGAACAAGGCAACAACGACGTGACGCGTGTGGGTCAGAGGAAGAACCAATAGCTGGATCGACAGAAGGAAGAGCCGGCGGCGGAATGAATAGGGGACGGAGACGGTCGGTAGACGCAGGTTAGGAGATACTGCGCGGAGAGGACGAGCTTGCCAATTCAAAGGCCCCGCCCGCAGGTGTTTAGGGCCCTCTACGCTTCGGGCCAGCCTCATGGCTCCGCCAAGAAGCCAACACAGACGTGCCTTTGGCCCGGGGGCTACTGTCGGCATTCTAGGAATGAGGCTACCCAGACGTCCCTGCCTGTGGCCCAGGGACGGCCCGCTTCACCAACCCAAGATCAACTGGTGCGACGTCACCCGGTAAGGCCCTCGCGAGAGTCCAAGCCACGCGAGGAGGAGCAGTACCAGGACCCGCTGGGGACCTCCTCAGGACCCCTCCGAAGCGGCGGACATTCCGAAGCAAGGTCGGCCCTAAGGAGTCAAGGGTGACACCAGGAAAGGACCGGCGAGCAGCAGATTGCAGGACGATGCAGTTTTCCCTTTACTACAAAGGAGGTGGGAGCGTACGAGGGTTCCAAAGGCATCTTCCAAAGGTTTCCCTTTTGGTGGAACGAAACCGCGCCGCCCGCCAGTAGGGCAAACGTCATCCTCGGGCCCATCCCTGCAGCGCGGACAAGTACTTTGCATGTGAAGACCACCTTTGGGCAGGGGTGCATGTTCCCCTGTCCCCCTTTAAAATTGGCCGCTTTGGGATCCCTTCCCGCCTATCGCGTAAAACTAACACCTATGGGAAACTCGAGGAGTCCCTTGATCGTTTGGCGGGGAGAGAGAGGTATGGCATCGAGAGCGGAACTAGAGATCAACACCGGCAACGTCCTTTTCACCCAGGTTCGGGCCGCTTGACGTGTAAAACTCTACTCCGGCTTAGTTGTATTGTGTGGTTACTGTAGGGTGGTTTTGCTATAGTAACTTAGTAGGTGATTAGGGAGTCTCTTATTCCCAAAAAGTTCAACCCCTAAGAATGAGCTTTGAGCCTCCTTTTTTAGGCAAAGGGGTCACCAATAGTGTGCTCACGGGGTGCACAGTGAATAGTGTTCACCGCTCTACTTAGTCGGTGGCGTCAGGGGGCAGTAAATGCCTTGTCTGACCCATGACCTGCCACAAGATGGTTGTGACACATACCCAAGTGAATCGACACCTGTACCTTGTGATGGCACATGAGGGATGTGCTGGAGTGGTCGGATTGTGGTAGAAACTGGTGGGGACACCTGGCGAGCGTACACGGGCTTTCTGGCCTGGAGCCTCCATCGGGTGACTTGGTCACCTCCCCGGTAAGGAGGGCTTGCCGGGGGGGCCTCGCCAGTTTGTGCGAGCCTTCCCGGCAAGGGAAACTTGTCAGAGTCTTGCTATTCTTCGGGTAGTCTTCCCGGCGAAGCGGACTTGCCAGGGACTTGGAAACCTTCCCGGCAAGGAGGGCTTGCCGGGGCCTTACGTCTGGAGCCCTTGTACTCCATGCCCCTCGCGGTGAGGGAAGGGCATGGCCTCGGCTGGTCTTGGACTGACTTTCTACTACTCTTCCCGGTACACTGCTATCAGGGGCGTCGCCGATGCCCATGCACAAGTTTGTGGCACAAGGGACCCCATTCTCTAGTGCGCCGACAGGAGCCCCGGGCCTGGGCCACGCACGCGCGCGGGGCGTTGCTGGGCTAGGCCCAAAGTAGTGCATGGCTTTCCTTAGCAGGGGACTGTGTAGCTTTGGAGCCGTTGCGGACGGCCCTTCCCCATGTCGAGCATCAAACACGTGATGTGGAGAAGTGCGCGCACAATAGCCTCCCGACCTCCCGACGCGTTACAGCCACGCGTGAAGCAGTCGCGGTAAAGGTCAGCCAAGTGGCGTTCATGGCCATAATGGTTGTAGTCGTGGCAGGGCCCGCCCCCGCATGCATTGGTGGAGCAGGGGGGTTCCCTGTTCGCCTGTGATCATGGGTTATTGGGAGAGAGGGGCGGTGGTTTCTGGAGTGAGGTGAGCTCGCCCCCCGCGTCTCGCCCTATAAATTAGGGAGTTTGCGAGGGGGTTTTGCTCATCCATCAGCTCCTGGAACATCCACCACCCCTAGGTTGGATCTGTAGAATCTTTTCTAGCTGGAGGTGGCGCTCGCCCCTAACCGCTAGGGGACGTGGGAGGCCACCTTCGGCCGCCTGGGCGGCAAGTGGATCCCTCTCTAATCATGCCACAACTTTAGGGGATGCAGCTGCGGAGGGAGGCACGAGCGTTAGTGGTGGCGGAGGGGCGAGGAGCCGCGGTCGCCGCGGAGGCCGTGGCTGGGGGAGGCGGAGTGCTACTCCAGCACCTCCGTTTTCTCCCGTGCTTGGCGGGAACTCGGAGGGGACGACGCTAGAGTTCGTCGTGAAGCTGCCCGGCGTCCTGCGGGGCCATTTGCATCTCCCTCTCCCCTTTGCTAATGCGATGGAGGCCTCCAAGCCCCTGTCTTGTGGTTGCAGGCGTACGGTTGCTCCCACGAAGCTATGCAAGTGCATGCAGAGTACCGGAAGCGCCTTTCCATGTTGCTCGGGCGGGGCTGGAAAGCCTTCGCCCGCGCATGAAGCCTCAAGGATGGGCATATCCTTCACTTCACGCTAGCGGAGGATAATATGCTATCCTTCAAGTTTTACGGGCTCTCAGGTGCGCGTCTCGGGTGCTGCGAACAGAGCTCGAGCGGCGCCGAATATCCCTCCTCGAGCGATAGCGACGAGAAGGACCGCGGCGGGAGTGGCGCTATTGGCACGTCAGGATCTCGGGGGGCCAGGTTCGAGTAAGACTCCCCGAGCTCCGACTGACTGCCGGCCCTGCCGCTGAGGCCCGCTCACGCATATCCCGAGCCCGGTGGGGTTACTCTTGAGGAGCCCGCATCGACGCCTCGTCTTTGAGGAGGTGCGATTGCGGGCTCTGGCTTCTTCATCCTGTCGGGTCGGCCTATCTTCCGCCCCCGTTCTCCTCCGCGTAGTGCTGGTCCCGGAGAAACCAGCCTGGGTTGAGCCGGGGGTCGTACCGCTTTTTGTCTTCTTGAACTTCTGTCTGGCGAGCATGTCCCTAGCCGAAAGAGAGTGTAATAGGTTAGAGTAGCAAAAATCATTCATGTAATATGTCTTAGTTTGTTTCAAACAAATGAATGAAATTTTGTTTCCCTTGCGTCTGATCCTTCTCCTTGAATGATACACCTTTTGCATTTTTCGGAAGCTTGTCCGCACGACTGGTCCTGCCGCTAGTGCTTTGAGGAACGGATCGTTAGCAGTTCGCTTGAGGGGTCATTACCAGCAAGGCTCCTTGCCGCACTGTGTGCAACCATTAGATCGTCAAACGCGAAATAAGGTGCTATGTAGCCACTTAGACTGTTGAACAGGTTCGAAATAGTGAGAAGGCACTCTGTGGCCGTTTAGGTCGTTGAACTAGTTCGAAACAGAACTAAGGCGCACTGATCCTGACGAGGTTCCATCTACGTGCAGGTTTCTCAAAAAAGGTTTGGGATCTTCCAGAAAGGGAACAACCTATCTACTCTGAAATCTCATCTGAAATATTTATCACTTATCTGTCGTGCCACGACACTTCTCCTCGCAGCGCTTGGGTCCTTTGTTGGGGCCTCAGATCCCTGACAAACAGGAGACTATACACTTCCGGCAACTTCCCATCCGGCAAGGTATTTGCCGACAGTTCTCGACTGTCGTATAGTAGGGGGGTTGCCGGAGCATAACTCCTTTTCCTGTTTTGCCTGGTCGTGCTGGCAGAGCCCCCGAGCGAACCTTCAGCGAAGACGTGATGCTTTTGGGCGGAAAGCGTTCAGCTCGAGTGCGTGCCTGGGTTCCGTGACCCGTAGACGTATTCTCGACGGCTATGCACCTCTCCGTGGAGGTCCGTCGGTCGGAGTATGCGCCGGAGGCCACGCCAGAACCCCTAGGCGTGCCTCGACAGCAGCGCACTGTCCCAGAGCGGTGCGTTAGCCTGATGCCTTCGAGCTCGAGGTCTCCGTCCCCCTAGCCTGCGGTCGGGTAGCAGGGTGCTCGCGCAGGCGTCAGGAGGCCGTGGCAAAGTAGAGAGACAACCGTTGCGCCCTGCTTCGAGGGACCGCACTCGTGCCCTCTATCTCCCAAGATCTGACGCGTAGCTTGCTTTAATCCGCGAAGAAGCTCTCAACCATCGCGCCCCTACCTCGCGCGCCAAAGATGT
>NC_058521.1:282109171-282159171 GCF_904849725.1 Hordeum vulgare subsp. vulgare | reverse complement strand
ATCACCTACTAAGTCACTGTAGAAAAACCACCATACAGTAAGCACACAAAACAAACTATGCAGGAGTAGGGTGTTACTCGTCAAGCGGCCCGAACCTGGGTAAAAAGGACCTTGCCGGTGTTGATCACTAGTTCCACTCTCGATGCGATACCTCTCTCTCCCTGCCAAACGATCAAGGGACTCCTCGAGTTTCCCATAGGTGTTCGTTTTCCCCGACATCTTTGGCGTGCGAGGTAAAGGGAACGATGGTTGAGAGCTTCTTCGCGGATTCAAATAAGCTTCTCGTCAGATCTTGGGAGATTGAGCGCACCACTGTGGTCCCTCGAACCAGGGCGCAGCGGTGGTCGCTCTACTTTGCCACGTCCTCCTAATGCCTGCGCGAGCGCCCTGCTGTGCGAATGCAGGCTAGGGGGATGGAGACCTCAAGCTCGAAGGCATCAGGCTAACGCACCGCTCTGGGACAGTGCGCTGCTGTCGAGGCACGCCTAGGGGCTCTGGCGAGGCCTCCGGCGCATACTCCGACCGACGCACCTCCACGGAGAGGTGCGCAGCCGTCGAGAATGCGCCTACGGGCCCCGGAACCCAGACACGCACTCTAGCCGAACGCTTTCCCCCGGAAGCTTCATGTCTTCGCCAAAGGTGCGCTCGGGGGCTCCATCAGCACGGCCAGGCAAAACAGGAAAAGGAGTTGTGCTCCGGTAACCCCCCTCCTATACGGAAGTCGAGAACTGTCAGCAAATACCTTGCAGGAGGAGAAGTTGCCGGAAGAGTATAGTCTCCTGCTTGTGGGGGATCTAAGGCCCAGGCAAAGGACCCAAGGGCTGCGAGGAGAAGTTCCGCGACACTACAGATAAGTGATAAATATTTCAGATGAGATTTCAAAGTAGATACGTTGTTCCCTTTCTGGAAGATCCCAAACCTTGTTTTTGAAATCTGCACGTAGATGGAACCTTGTCAGGATCACTGCGCCTTAGTTCTGTTTCGAACTAGTTCAACGACCTGAACGGCCAAAGAGTGCCTTCTCACTGTTTCGAACGTGTTCATAGTCTAAGTGGCTACATAAAACCTTATTTCGCCTCGAGCCGCGCTCGAAGATAAAATGGTTGCATTGAGTGCGGGAAGGAGCCTTGCCGGTAACGACCCCTCAAGCGAACTGCTAAGCTTCTGTTCCTCAAAGTACTAGTGGCATGACCAGTCGTGCGGGCAAGCTTCTGGAAAATGCAAAAGGCGTATCATTCAAGGAGAAGGATCAGACTCAAGGGAAACAACATTTCATTAATTTGTTTGAAACAAACTCACACATATTACATGAATGATTTTTGCTACTCTAACCTATTACACGGTCTTTCGGCGAGGGACATGCTTGCCGGACTGAACTTCAAGAAGACAAAAAGCGGGACGACCCCCGGCGCAACCCACACTGGTTTCCCCTGGACCAGCACTACGCAGAGGAGAACGGGGGTGGAGGACAGGACGACCAGAGGGATGAAGAAGCTAGAGCCCGCAATCGCACCTCCTCAAAGATGAGGCGTCGATGCAGGCTTCTGCAGAGTAAACCCACCGGGCGGGGGAGAGGCGTGAGCGCGCCTCAGCGGCAGGGCCGGTAGTCAATCGGAGCTCGGGGAGTCATACTCCGACCTGCCCCCCCCCCCGAGATCCTGACGTGCCAAGAGCGTCACTGCCGCTGCTGTCCTCCTCGTCGCTATCGCTCGAGGAGGGACATTCGGCGCCGCTCGAGCTCTCTTCGCAGCAGCCGAGACGCACACCTGAGCGCTCCTCCCTCTTGAGCTTGCGTTGGTTTTTCCCTTGAAGAGGAAAGGGTGATGCAGCACATGAGCAGTAAGAATTTCCCTCAGTTTGAGAACCAAGATATCACTCCAGCAGGAGAATCGCACCAAGTCCAGAGTACGTGCGCAAAAACAAAAGTGCTTGCACCCAACGCTATAAAGGGGTTGTCAATCCCTTGAAGGTTGATTGCAAAGTGAGATCTGAAGGCGGAATGTGCAACGAAGTAAAAGTTTAAGGCTGAAAATATGATGTGAAGTAGAGATGGGGGCCATAGTGTTCACTAGAGGCTTCTCTCAAAATAGCAAATAATACAGTGGGTGAACAAATTACTGTCGAGCAATTGATAGAACCGCGCAAAGTCATGACAATATCTAAGGCAATGATCATACATCTAGGCATCACGTCCGAGACAAGTAGACCAATACTTTCTGCATCTACTACTATTACTCCACACATCGACCGCTATCCAACATGCATCTAGTGTAGACTAACGCCTTAAGCAAGATGACATTATGTAGAGGGATAAACTCAAACCAATGATGAAAACCCCATCTTTTTACCCTTGATGGCAACAACACGATGCGTGCCTCGCTACCCCTTCTATCACTGGGTGAGGGCACCGCACGGTATGAACCCAAAACCAAGCACTTCTCCCATTTTGCAAGAATCATAGATCAAGTTGGCCAAACAAAACCCACAACTCAAAGAGAATTACAAGGATTTGAAATTATGCATATAAAGATCATAAGAAACTCAAATAAGATTCATAAATAATCTGATCATAAATCCATAATTCATCGGATCTCGACAAACACACCGCAAAGAAGATTACATCGGATAGAACTCCATGAAGATCATGGAGAACTTTGTATTGAAGATCCAAGAGAGAGAAGAAGCCATCTAGCTACTAGCTATGGACCCGAAGGTCTATGGTGAACTACTCACGCATCATCAGAGAGATCATGGTGTTGATCAAGCAGATCTCCATATCTGAATCCCTCCTCCGGCAGGGCACCAGAACGTGCCCCAGATGGAATCTTGTGGAGACAGAAGCTTGCGGCGGCGGAAAAGTATTTTCGTGGATCTCTCCCGCAGTTTTGGAAATTTTCTGAATTTATAGACGGAAGAGGTAGGGCAGACGAGCCACAGGGGGCCCTCAAGCCTGCTAGGCACGGGCCCCCCTGGTCGCGCCTAGGGGGCTTGTGGGTCCCCGGATGGCCCTTGCCTTGGTTCTCAATTCTCGCGCGTATCTTCTGTTCCGGAAAAAATCTTATCGGAAGTTTTATTCCGTTTGGACACCATTTGAAATCCTCCTCTGAAAAGGGTCAAAAACACTGAAAAACAGGAACTGCCACTTGGCATTGAGTTAATAAGTTAGTCCCAGAAAAGATATAAAAGGCATACAAAACATCCAAAGTTTGACAAGATAATAGCATGGAACCATAAAAAATTATAGATACATTGCAGATGTATCAAGCATCACCAAGCTTAACTCCTGCTCGTCCTCGAGTAGGGAAGTGACAAAGGCTGAATTTTTGATGTGGAATGCTACCTAGCGTAGTTGTTGTTTGTAACTTCTTTCATGTGACATGAATCTCCAGATCCGTAAGATTCAAAACAATAGTTTTCTATTGACATGAAAACAATAATACTTCAAGCAAACTAGCAAGGTAATCATGAACTTTCGAAATAACAAGGCCAAAGAAAGTTATCCCTACAAAATCATATAGTGTGGCTATGCTCCATCATCCTCACACAACTAATTTAAATCATGCACAACCCCGGTATTGGCCAAGTAATTGGTTTCACACTCTTACTTTCTCAAACCTTTTTCAACTCTCACGCAATACATGAGCGTGAGCCATGGATGTAGCACTATAGGTGGAATAGAGTGTGGTGGTGGTTGTGAGACAAAAAGGAGGAGATGGTCACATTAACTCGGCGTATTAAAGGGCTATGGAGATGCCCATTAATAGATTTTAATGTGAATGAGTAGGGATTGCCATACAAAGGATGCACTAGAGCTATAAGTATGGGAAAGCTCAAAAGGAGAACTAGTGGGTGTGCATCCAACTTGCTTGCTCACGAAGACCTAGGGCGATTTTGAGGAAGCCCATCATTGGAATATACAAGCCAAGTTATAAAATAAAGATTCCCACTAGTATATGGTGGTGACAAAACGAGAGGCTCCCAATCATGAAGAACATGGTGCTTATTATGAAGCACAAGTGTGGAAAAGAGATAGTAGCATTGTCCCTTCTCTCTTTTTCTCTCTTTTTTTGTTTGGGATCTTGGGCCTCTTTTGGTCTCTTTTTTTATTGTGGGCAACTTTGGCCTCTTTTTTTCTCACATGGGACAATGCTCTAATAATGATGATCATCACACTTTTATTTATTCACAACTCAAAGCTCAGAACGATGATGACTCTGTAGGAAATGCCTCCGACAGTGTACCGGGATGCGCAACGATGTAGCTTGGCGTATGATGTTAAAACATCTCGCTAGCTATCTTACGATCATGCAATGGCAATATGAGAGTGACGGCACAAGTCATGAGATGGAACGGTGGGAGTTGCATGGCAATATATCTCAGAATGGCTATGAAAATGCCATAGTAGGTAGGTATGGTGGTTGTTTTGAGTAAGGCATATCACTACAGGAATTAGCTTCTTCGCCGTCTGCCATCACAGATGGCAAAGAGTCAATCCCGGACGGCAAAGAGAATACCATAGACGGCAAAGAATCTCACGGCCGGCAAAATTTCTGCGTCAGCCTACGACGACATTGTAGCTTCTTTGCCCTCTGTCTCGCCGAAGCGGACGGCAAAGAGCTTTGCCATCAGCTTTTCGTAGGAGCAGCTGGCAAAGTGGTCGAGACGGCAGCCGACAGGCGTTGCCTCCGTTAGGGGCTAACAGAGGCTTTGCTGTCTGCCTCCCCCCTCTTCTTTGCCGTCCGCCTCCCCCCTCTTCTTTGCCGTCTGCCTCCCGCCTCTTCTTTGCCGTCTGCCTCCCCTCTTCTTTGTCGTCAGCCTCCACCTCCTCCACCCCTCCTCTGTGCCCTCTTCTTTACCGTCTGCCCCCCTGGAAGTAGACGACAAAGATACAATATGGCCAGCTGCTACAGCCCAGGTTGCACAGCTGGGCGCCACGTGGCGCCTTTGCCGTAGGCCTGCTGACGGCAAAGGCATTTGCTATCAGCTGGCAGACGGCAAAGAGCCTATATTATCACATTTTTGTTTATTGTTTCTATTTCACAGCACATATACATATAATTCATAGCACATATATGGTAAATAGGTCACAACACATATATGATATACATATAAAGCTCATCAATGCCATTTGTTCATCAACGTACATCCCATATATCAAAAGAACCAACACATACAAAGTTTCATCCATATATACATACATATAGTTGCACATATATTGTTCATCCATATATACATATACATATAGTTCCACATTGTTCATCAACTCAAATAAAAACGGAAACTAAAGCACTCCAATGCCAGCTTCCATGCATGTAGTACATCCAATCTGCAAAATGGGAATAAGAAAGTCAGAAGAAGAAGAACAACAACATATATATAACAAATAAGCTAAATTGAAGAAGAAAGAGAAGAAGCAAGAAGAAAACAAGGAGAAGAAAAACAAGAAGGAGGAGGAGGAGGAGGAGGAGGAGGAGGAGGGGAAGGAGAAGGAGGAGGAGAAGAAGAAAAAAGAAGAGAAGAAGAAGGAGAAGAAGGAGGAGAATAAGGAGGAGAGAAAAAGAACGATAAGAAGGAGGGCTCCTTCTCCTTCTTCTTCTCCTTCTCCTTCTTCTTCTCTTCTTCTCCTCCTCCTTCTTCTTCTTCTCCTTCTCCTTCTCCTTCTCTTCTTCTTCTCTTCTTCTCCTTCTTCATACTTCTTTTCTTTTCTCCTCTTCTCCTCTTCTTGGAGCTAAATTAGCTAACTATGTCTTTTTGGAGCTAAATGGGCTAATTATGTCATTATAGAGGAAAACAAGCTAAGTATATAATATTAATGAGCTAACCAAGGTTCTTATGCCATTTTGAGGTTATTATGGCATTTTGGAGCTAAATGGGCTAATTATGTCAATGTTGGGGAAATTAAGGCAAGGAGAATATGAAAGAGGAGAAGAAAGAGGAGGAGTAGGAGAAGAAGAAGAAATAAAGAAGAAAGAGGAGAAGGAGGAGGAGGAGAAGGACTAGAAGGTCCTTGGCCTTCTCCTCCTCCTTCTCCTCCTCCTCCTCCTCCTCCTCCTCCTTCTTCTCTTCTTCTTCTTTCTTTTCATTTTTCCTATTTCTTCTCCTCTTCTCCTCTTCTTGGAGCTAATTAAATTAGCTAACTATGTCTTTTTGGAGCTAAGTGGGCTAATTATCCCATTTTAGAGGAAAACAAGCTAAGTATATAATATTAATGAGCTAACCAAGGTTCTTATGCCATTTTGAGGTTATTATGGTATTTTGGAGCTAAATGGGCTCATTATGTCATTGTTGGGGAAATTAAGGCAAGGAGAATATGAAAGAGGAGAAGAAAGGGGAGGAGGAGGAGAATAAGAAGAAATAAAGAAGAAGGAGAAGGAGGAGGAGGTGGTGAAGGACTAGAACGTCCTTGGCCTTCTCCTCCTTCTCCTCCTCCTCCTCCTCCTCCTCCTCCTTCTTCTCTTCTTCTTCTTCTTTCCTTTCATTTTTCCTATTTCTTCTACTCTTCTTGGAGCTAAATTAGCTAACTATGTCTTTTTGGAGCCAAATGGGCTAATTATACCATTTTAGGGGAAAACAAGCTAAGTATATAATATTAATGAGCTAACCAAGGTCCTTATGCCATTTTGAGCTTATTATGGCATTTTGGAGCTAAATGGGCTAATTATGTCATTGTTTGGGAAATTAAGGCAAGGAGAATATGAAAGAGGAGAATAAAGAGGAGGAGGAGGAGAAGAAGAAGAAATAAAGAAGGAGGAGAAGGAGGAGGAGGAGGAGGAGAAGGACTAGAAGGTCCTTGGCCTTCTCCTCCTTCTCGTCCTACTCCTCCTCCTCCTTCTCCTTCTTCTCCTCCTCCTTCTTCTCCTTCTCCTTCTCTTCTCTTTATCTTCTTCTATTTGTTCTTCCTTTTCATTTATACTCTTCTCCTCTCCTTGGAGCTAAATTAGCTAACTATGTCTTTTTGGAGATAAATGGGCTAATTATCCCATTTTAGAGGAAAACAAGCTAAGTATATAATATTAATGAGCTAACCAAGGTTCTTATGCCATTTTGAGGTTATTATGGAATTTTGGAGCTAAATGGGCTAATTATGTCATTGTTGGGGAAATTAAGGCAAAGAGAATATGAAATAGGAGAAGAAAGAGGAGGAGGAGAAGAAGAAGAAGAAATAAAGAAGGAGGAGGAGGAGAAGGACTAGAAGGTCCTTGGCCTTATCCTCCTCATCCTCCTCCTCCTCCTCCTCCCACTGCTCTTCTTCTTCTTCTTCTTTCTTTTCATTTTTCCTATTTCTTCTCCTCTTCTCCTCTTCTTGGAGCTAAATTAGCTAACTATGTCTTTTTGGAGCTAAATGGGCTAATTATGTCATTGTTGGGGAAATTAAGGCAAGGAGAATATGAAAGAGGAGAAGAGAAACTTACCGTAGTGGTCATCAAGGAGGAGAAACACCTGGAGAAGGGTCGTGCGATGCCGCTCGGGAGTTATTCTGCAGAATAGATATTTTGCAATGTCTCAGTTAGCATGATGACACTCAATTATTGATACTAATTTATAATGAAACTCACCGTGCCAATCGAGGAGAAGACGGGCATCGGCGGAGGGACTTGACCGCTCTTCTCGCACAGACCCTGAAGAGTGGGTCATATTAGTTAGTAATGAAACAGACATTACACACATGATTTGGCTAATGTGAAAAAAAACTTACCACAAAAAGCTCGTACAGGGCCCGTTGACCCGCCTCATTCCGGGACCTCTCCTCCTCAATCAATCGTGCCATGGTCTGGTCCCTCTCATCAAGAGTAGCCTGACTTGCCAATCTCTCTTTCTGAAGAGCAGCCTCTAGAGCAGCCTGGCTTGCCAATCTCTCTTTCTCAAGAGCAGCCTGGTTTGCCAATCTCTCTTTCTTAAGAGTATCCTCAAACACCATTCCTCGTTACCAGAGTAATGATCTATGGTGACACACATAATGAAATGGATGAAAGTGTTCTTAGTCCGTACAACTAACCTCGAATGGTTGTGAACGATGCATTATCTCAACTGGCTGTGAACGATGCATTATCTCAGGACAGCTTCTCGACTGGCGCGCCTTGATCTCCGGGAGAGTGAGTGGACAACGTATTATCCCATCTCCAATGGATATCGGGCCATGGGGCCTCCTGCCACCAGTTCATCACTAGTTGTGGATCCAAAGGTTCCTTGCTAGGATTAAAGTCATCCCCTTTTGTAGCCTTCCCCGCGTCCCTGTATGCCACGAGCTTCTGGTGGGATGATATGTTGGTGAAGTTATTGGGATCATCCAGGTCAGACTCAGAGAATGCCTTCGCCTTCTTGTACGAGGCAGTATGAGCCATGTCATAAACGTCGTACAAGTGTGGCATCTCCGTCTTATTGTGATGGGCCTAAAAGAGAGGAACAAAATATTAGCATGAACAATGAATTGCATGAATCATGAAGCAAATCACATACCCAGTTTCGTCCGAACTGAAGTAAGTTGGCGCTGCCTTGATGGTGTGGCACACCAACCATTTGGCTACACTGATCCTTCGAATTCTCGTGGACGGCTCGCCAGCTGCCTGTGCACCACTCATCAACCAACTCCTCCCAACAATCCATCTTATCCGCACACCATCTCGGGGGCACCTGTAAGTTATTAGAATGAATTTTCAGCGCTACGCCTATGAATGAAATCAAGAAAACTACGTAGAAGGACTTAAGAATAGGTAATTACATTCATGTATTGCTCCTTCTTCAGAAACTTTCCGCGGTAATCCTTCTTGTGCTTCATAATACCACGTGTGGCGTAGTAATCTCGAATAGCCTGCGGCCGAGCCTCGTGGCGCAAGTTCTGTAGTAACCGCCTACACTCGGCCTCCAGAACCCGGGCCGCCTCCTCCTCATATCCATCCTCACACCAATAGAAGGTCTGCAATCAAACGTGAAAACACCGATTAGTACAATAATTAGCTATATTGTTAATTTTAGATTCTATAAAAGGATAATTTACCCAAAAGATCTTGATCACCATCTCGACCATCGTGTGGCACACCATCTATAATCTCCTCCGGCGGGGCCTGCACAGCCTGGTAGTGCTCCCAGGAAAATCCTAGTGTAAGAACCTGACCCTCACCAGGCAACGTGACAAACCTTGGGAAATTTGTCCGCAAAGCACATCAAGAACGGAGTTCGGCCTACGGACTGCAAGAGGGTGTACCCATCCCCTGAAGTATGATAAGGTCAACGCATTAGATATTTGAACAAACTTGAAGGCAAAATCTAAAAAAAAGAGCAAACGTACTTACCTATCTCCTTCAGGTTTAATCACCGGCCTTTGCTGGCAGGTAGCCGTCGCGACCGGGAGACGTGTACTACCACGCTTGTACACGGTGGCCCCGTCCACCTGCACATCGCCCTCACTATCCGTAAGCTCATCCCCACCATCCCCGCCCCCTGAGACACCCGGACCCTCGGTCCAATCCGGCAACTCGGTATGATCCGACCAGGTCTCCCATCCGGGCTTCTCCACGTCGGGTGAAACCCCGGAACCTTAGTCTCATGGGACGAATGCCCGTCAACACCATGCTCCTAGAACGGAGTCCCCGCAGCGTACTCCGCAAACGGGTCGACCATAGTAGTCCTATGCTTAGGTGAATGAGCTCGTGGTGGTGGCGAGGACGGCTCAACAGTCCTCCTCGATCTTCCGCGGCCACCACCTCTCCCTATACCCTTCCCCTTCTTCCCTACCCGACCAGAACCTCTCCCAGTGGGCAATGCCGCCGATGAAGAAGAACCCACGGGTGGTGTCGACAGACTGTCTGCCAAGGCTCTACGGAGAGATAGGGGTGGAAGGGAAGTACCACCCCTCGTGCGGGGCCCCTGGGAAGAACCCGTCGAGCGATCTGGACCATCGCCCACCATCTTTCAACACCTGGTGACCTGCCATGATAATGATTAAAAGAAATTAGTACAACATAAAAAAATTGAATAACTGACATGAATAATAATATGAACATGAATAATAAAGATTAAAATATATATAATTTAAGTTGTGAATCTTACAAACTAATAATCATCATCAATAAATGCATCATCATCATCACTATCACGCATGTCTTCATGAATGACGTGCTCATCGGGTTCAACGGCATTAAGTTGTGAAAGGCCTTCCTTTAATCGTTGAAGCATTGACAGGTCATCCACATCAGTAAACTCTATGAGTTCCAGGTCTTCTGGTTCCGGCTCAAGGCTGGAGTCGGATTCATTATCACTGTCTACTTCCATGTTCTTGGGTGAAGCACGGTGGTTCTTCAAACGTTTATTGGAAAGACGTGTTTCTTGGAAGAATTCTCCATCATATGTGTCTGGGTTAATGTGAGGTTCATAATCCTGTTCATTTGGGAGAAGTGGTCTGACATGTGGTGGCACTTCATAAACAAGATACCAACCTTCCAGATTCTTATCCGTTTGGCATGCCCACGGTAGATAGAAAACTTGGGTCGCATGTTGAGCCGTAATATAGACATCGGGAACATCTAAATGGGTGTTTGGATTGATTTCAACTAGTCCTATATGCTCATGAGTCCTTCTAGTCTTCTTCGGCTGGAACAAATAACATTTGAAGACTACGACGTTCGGTGGGTTTTCTCCATAGAATTGAAGTTCGTAAATTGCTTCAACTCTTCCATAATACTCGATAACACCTTCGCCGATAGCAGAGACACCACAATTTGTAGATTTCCGGTCGGGCGTAGATAGCTCTTTGCCAAAGGTACGAAAGAGATACCCGTTGATGTTGTATTTCTCAAATGAATGGACCTTATAGTCAAAACCATTAGCGACTTCTCTCAATTTGGCGTCCATAGACTCTGAATTATCCTACAAGTTTAATACGAAATGATTGTTGCATTAGTCGCAAGTTAGACCAAGAAATGAAATGGTCCATTATTGATAATTACCGTTTGTTTGAACCAAGAGATGAAACCGGGATAGCCGCCTCCTGGCTTTGACAGAAGCTCATACTCTTCGACGGAATCATTTTCGATCACCGCTCCATCCGAGAATTTGGCGACGTAACGGCTATTTGAAATATCAGGGAATAAGAGCATTTCAAATGAATTAGAAGTTATGGGAAAATGTGCCGAGAACTCACTCGATGTACGGCCGCACTTGTGTTAGGTTGTTGAAGATATACAACGGAATGTTCCGCCATTCTTCGACATCCAACGTTATTGGTTTCGAAGCACCGGCTGGTGTGAGCTTCCCTTTGAATAGGCTGAGGTTGGACCCACCTTTTTTAGGGTCTGCATCATTGTGCCGAGGCTTCGGATTATGCAGATGATGATTTTTGGCTTCGTGGTGTGCTTTCACAAAGTTTGCCACCTCCTCAATAATGAATGCCTCAGCCACCGATGCTTCAATTCTACGCTTAATTTTACATTTAGCTCGAAGGGTCTTCTACATCCTCTCAGTTGCATAGCACCAACGATAATGCACGGGCCCACCAAATCTTGCCTTGGTCGGTAGATGTAAAATCAAATGCTGCATTGGATTAAAGAAGCCCGATGGAAAGATCTTCTCTAACTTGCACAACAACTCCGGTGCAAACTCCTCCATGTCTTCGACCACGCACGGCGACAATTCTTTCGCACAAAGAACACGGAAGAAATAGCTCAGCTCCACCAGTACTAGACATTCATCCTCAGGAATAAAGCCACATAACATCACCGACATTACCCTCTCTAGCCATCTGTGCCATTCATGACTCTTGAGACCAAAGATTTTTAATTTTTCAAGACTCGCTCCCCTCTTTAGATTCGCTGCATACCCATCGGGGAACATCAAGTGCATTTTGACCCACAAGATAATTTCCCTCATAGCTGGCCTTCCAAGATTGAACCAGGCCTTTGGCTTCGACCACTTCTGCTTTCCTTTGCCTTCTCGCATGTTTTGTAATGGTCTATGACATAGTGTCTCTTGATCGACTCTAGACTTTGTATTATCCTTTGTCTTCCCATTTATGTCGAACAATGTACCAAAAATAGTCTCTCCGACATTCTTTTCAGTGTGCATCATGTCGATATTGTGTGGAAGAAGGAGGTCTTTGAAGTAAGGCAGATCCCAGAAGCATGGCTTGTGAGTCCAGGAGTGTTTTCAATTATACCCCTTGAAATACGTTGGACGCACTGGATCAGGCTCGAGGGCGTTTAACTAATCCAGGATCTGTTGGCCTCTGAACGTAGGTGGTGCCAAGTTTTTGACAACTTTACCTGTGGTAAAGTTCTTCATGTCTTTTCTGAACTGATGGTCTGGATCCAGGAACTGTCTATGCAAGTCACAGGAAGAATACTTCCAACCCTCCTGCAACCAATTAAACTGAAGAGCTGCCTTGCATTGGGGGCACGGGAACCTTCCATGCACACACCATCCAGAGAATAGCGCATACGCTGGCAAGTCATGCATAGAGTACATGTACCACACATGCATTTTGAAGTTTTCTTTTCTAGTGGCATCGTATGTCTTGACCCCATTATCCCAAGCTTCTTCCAATTCATCCTTAAGCGGTTGCAGGTACACATTCATATTCTTCCCCGGATAATTGGGCCCTTGAATTATCAATGTCAGAAATATGTTTTTTCTTTGCATGATCTGCCAGGGGGAGATTGAGTGGAATGACAAATACAGGCCAACAACTGTATTGGGTTGCCGTCATGCCGAAGGGATTAAAACCATCCTTGGCGGCGCAGACTCGAGGATTCATTGGATCTGCCGCTTTATCCTGATACAATCCATTGAAATGTTTCCACGCTTCCCCATCCGATGTGTGTACCACCATCTTATTCCCAGCCGCATCTAGTTCGGTTCTTTTGCCCAATTTGTGTCATGTCATCTGTCTGGCTGTCTCTTCGACCATGAGAAGATGTTGAAGTCTTGGTACGATTAGCATATACCGAAGAACACTAACTGCGATTTTGGTCTGCCTCTTCTCACCCATACCGTTGTCTACCACAAGATACCCGCAAGACTCGCAATTGGGACAATAGTCCAAGTGTGCATACTCCTTCCTAAATAAGACACATCCTTTCTCACATGCATCGATCTTCTCATAGGTCATCTTAAGTACACGAAATATTTTGTCCGACTGGTACAGGTTTGCACGCATGACATGGCCTTTGGGTAGGAAGCGTCCAAATAGTGCCATCATCGCGTCGTAGCATTCTCTTCCCAAGTTGAACTGAGCCTTCAGAGCCATTACTTGTGCAATTGCATCCAGCTGACAGAGCTCGGTGTGCTCATGGCGAGGACGTTTTGAAGAATCCAACATTTCCTAAAAGGCCTTTGCAGATTCCTCCATCTCATCTTCCGAATCCCGAGCATCATCAAAGTCTTGCACCATGTCTTCGATCCCGGTACCATGCTCGTCTGTGCGACGACGGACCACCTCAGCTCTTGTGCGTTGTATAGACTCACGATGAAATGTCCACACCGTATAATTAGGCTTAAAACCCCTCTTCTACAGGTGTTTAATCATTATAGCCTCTGTCGTCTTTTTATAGTTGTCGCATCCAGGACAGGGGCAATAGTTTCTTTCCTGGCCATTTGCGAACGCGGCTTTCACAAATTCCGTTGTTTTTAAAAACCATTCTTTCGTCATCTCTTTCTGACTAGGGTGACCGGTATACATCCACGCACGATCACTCATGTTGCCTAGCTACTAAAGACAGAAGAAATATATTTATATATAATTTAGCATTTATATTCACCGGTTAATCAGGTTCGCCATTTTTATTACGTCCAGGCAACCTACACGCTAATAGGTAAAGATAGGTCCTAATCCCACCCGAGTATGTGTAGATTGGGTTCGTTTTCCCATGCTCTACTCTGGATCCAACGCAAAATTTCGGCAGCACCTCCCCGTTGTTCTCCTGATACACGTCTCCACAATAAACAGAGAGGATGTGCATCCGGAAAACAACAGGGAGGCACTGACGAAATTCCGCATCGGATCCAAAGCATAGCATAGGGGGAAACGAACCCAATCTACACATACTCGGGCCGTCCATGGATAATGTTGGACAATTCGAAAGGATGGCGGTTATAAATATGCAAAGACATGCATATTTATAGATGTCGCCCTTTCGAACGGGGGACGCATACTGGTCACGCATACTGATAAATTAATTTAATTACCTAAATCTAGAAAGTTTCATCCGGAAACCGAGCCACAGTAAATGAAGGGGCAGGGAGGAGATGAAATTTGTACTGACCCACGAATGCAGGGGAGGAGCTCGTACAACGCACGAGCAGGTCTTCGCACAACAGACCTCACAGCGACGAGACAACTATCACATGTAAATCCACCCGATCAACACAAATATTCTAATTATGTCATTTTAGAGGAAAACAAGTTAAGAATATAATATTCATGAGCTAACCAAGGTTTTTATGCCATTTTGTAGCTAAATGGGCTAATTATCTCATTGATGGGGAAAATAAGGTGAGGAGAATAACATAGAGGAGAAGAAAGAGGAGGAGGACAAGAAGAAGAAGAAATCGAGAAGAAGGAGAAGGAGGAGGAGGAGAAGAAGGAGGAGAAGAAGGAGGAGGAGAAGGTATTCTTCTTCTCTTCTTCTATTCTTCTTCTCTTCTTCTTTTCTTCTTCTTTTCTTCTTCTCCTTCTTATTTTTGTCTTCTCTTCTTCTTCTTCTTCTTCTTATTCTTCTCCTCCTCCTCCTCCTCCTCCTCTTCTTTTTCTTCCTATTCTTTCTATTAAGCAAACTAACTAACTAACCTAACTAACCAAGCTAACTAAAACTACCGCTAAACCTAGATAGCACTAAACAGCAAAAAAATAAACAAAAAAAGAATCAACCACTAAGTAATTAAAAAAGAATCTAGCTACCAATAATTAACAAAACAAAATCTACCACTAAACTACCTACTAAATCTATAAATTAACTAACTAAATCTACCAACTAACTAAACTACCACTAAAACTACTAATTAACTAACATACCAACTAAACTATATATGCCAGTAAATCTGTTAATTAGCAAAAAAAGAAAAAAAAAAGGACTCACCGGAGGGGGCGGCCGGGGAGGAGGAGGGTGCGGCAGTTGAGGAGATGGCGGTGGTGGCGGAGGGGGTCGTGGTGGAGCAGGGGCGAGCTCCGACGACGGTGGTGAAGGAGGAGGTCCCGGGACGAGGAGTGGGCGTGGTGGAGGAGGGGGCGCAGGGACGAGGGGGTGCAGGGAGGCCGGAGGAGGGTGTAGGGAGGTCGGAGGAGGAGGGGGCAGCCGCGCAGGGAGGCCGGAGGCCGGAGGAGGGAGGAGGAGGGGGCGCGGGGAGGCCGAAGGAGTAGGGGGCGGCGGCACAGGAAAGCCGGAGGACGGAGGAGGAGGGGGCGCAGGGAGGCCGGAGGAGTTGGGGTGCCGGGAGGCCGGAGGAGGAGGGGCGCAGGGAGGCCGGAGGAGGAGGGGCGGCGGCGCAGGGAGGCCGGAGGAGGGCGCAGCGGCGATGGTGGTGTCGGGGGGGGGTGAGAGAGAGGGGTGTGGGGTGGCCGTTAGGGGTGAGAGAGAGGCACGTGGGGCTGGGGCTAACGGCCGTTAGGGGCGCACCCTCTTTGTCGTCCGCCTCCCGACGTCACAGAGGAGAAAAGCGGACGGCAAAGAGAGAGGTCGTTAGGGGGGACAGAGGGGGTGCGGGGTGGGCCAGCCGAGCACTTTGCCGTCTGCCTAAGTTAAGTTTGCTGTGAGCCCAACTCTTTGCCGTCAGCTCAAGTGGTGTTTGCCGTGAGCCAGTAGACGACAAAGAAGCAGCAGATGGCAAAGACCCTCTTTACCATCAGCCTTCTCTTTGCCGTCTGGTTTCTGGTAGCTGATGGCAAAGAGGGTCTTTTCCATCATCCAGCAGACGGCAAAGAAGCAGCACATGGCAAAAAACTATTTTCCAGTAGTGTATGGTGGGTTTGTGCACCGAGGAAAATTGCGCGGTACTAGAGAAGCTAGCAATGGAGGAAGGTGAAAGTGCATGTACCATGGACTCACATTAGTCATGAAGAACTCACATACTTGTTGCGAAAGTTTTTATTACTAATCGAAACAAAGTGCTAAACGCGTACTCCTAGGGGAAGGGTTGGTAGGTGTTAACCATCGTAGGATCCCGACCGCAACACAAAGGATAACAATCAATAGATCAATTATGCTCCGACTTCCTAACATAGTGGTTCACAATACGTGCATGTTACGGGAATCACTAACTTCAACACAAGTATTTCTATATTCACAACACCCTACTAACATAACTCTTAATATTACCAAATCCACGTCTCAAAACTAATTTAGAGGAATCAAACTTCTCTTTCTACTGAATGCACATGAAGATGGAAGTCTTTGTATCCTCTTTGGGTACCTATCATCTTCGGGACTACTTTCATAGCACAAAGCAACTACCAAGTCACGCACCGCCGTGCTCTAAAAGATCTAAGTGAAGCACATAGAGCAAAATTATCTAGCTCAAAAGATATAAGTGAAGCACAATGAGCATTCGAGCAAATGCACGATGAGTGAATGTCTCTCTCAAAAAGTGTGCAGCAAGGATGATTGTGAAACAACAAAAAGAAAAGACTCCTATGATACAAGACGCTCCAAGCAAAACACATATCATGCGGTGAATAAAAATATAGCTCCAAGTAATGTTACCGATGGATTGAAGACGAAAGAGGGGATACCTTCTGGGGGCACCCCCAAGCTTAGGCTTTTTGGTGTCCTTGAATTTGGCTTGGGATGCCTTAGGCATCCCCAAGATTGAGCTCTTTCCACTTTTTATCCCTTTTTCCATCAGAACATCACCCAAAAGTTGAAAACTTCAGAACACAAAACCTAAACAGAAACTCATGATATCATTAGCAGAAGAAAACAAACTACCACCTCTTTAGGTACTGTAGAAAACTTGATCTCTGTTTATATTGGTGTTAGATTACTATATTCTCACTTTACCATGGCTAGTACCCCCCGATACTATCCATAGTTTCATCAAAACAAGCAACCAACTCAACAAAAACAGAATCTGTCAAAAATAGTACAGTGTGTGGCAATCTGTATACTTCGTATACTTCTGGTACCTCAAAAGTTCTGAACATTTACGACATCCTATGAGAAAGGAATATCAACCAGAAGCAATTAAAAAACTCAAAAGCTCTTTCGGAATAAGAATTAAAAATAATCTCGTGAGCGAAAAGTTCGTGTCTTTTTTTCAGCAGGATCAAACAACCATCACCAAGACTAGTCATAAAGGTTTTGCTTGGCTCAAACACAAAAAGAAACACAAAAGACACAATCATAACATAATTATGATGGTGTGGACGCAATAAAACAGAAAGAAAAAGGTAAATTCATTGGGTTGCCTCCCAACAAGCGCTATTGTTTAACGCCCTTAGCTAGGCATAAGGCGATAGAATCACGTATCGTCGTCTTTGGTGCTCAAACCATAAGTAGCGTCATCATTCATCATCTTAAGGTCTTCATCTCTCTTACTAGATGATTCACCACTATTTTTAGGAACAAAAATAGACTTGGTGGCCTTATTGTGGGCAAAGTTTGGAGTATTCTGCACATCGGCAAAAGCGGAACCCAAGTTGGTTATAACATCCTCTAGTTTCCCAATCCTAGCGGAATCATGACGTATTTTTTCATTAACTGTGGGTTCCTTCTCCTTTAAATTTTTCAAAACTATTCACACCTTGGATCCGTACCGAGTGATTTGATTGTGGATCTTTTTATCCAAATTCTCAATGAATTCGATCGTAGCAACTTTATTTTCAATGACGTCCAGCCTACGCATCACATGTTCCAGAGTTAAGGTAGTTCCATTAACCATTAGTGGGGGTGAGCCTACCAAATTTATTACAGCTCTGTAAGAATCAACGGTATGGCTACCCAAGAAATTTCCGCCTACGATGGTGTCAAGAATATACCTATTCCAAGCGGAAATACCCACATAAAAAGTGTGAAGTAGGACGATAGTAGATTGCTTACGAGTAGATCTACTATGAGCATTGCAAATCCTATACCAAGCATCCTTTAAGTTTTCTTCCTCATTTTGTTTGAAATTAGAACTTCGTTCTCGGGAGTATCGTTCGAAGCGGTGGGTCTAGCCATGAGGACAGGTAGACTATCTCACACAAGAGAACAGAAAGCAGGCATGAGAAAAGGGCGAACAAAAAAGGCAAGCAAAAAAGGCAAATATTTTTGTTAATTTTTGTTTTTCAAAAGTGGGGTTAGAGTAAAACGACAGGCAAAAAAAAGTAAATGCAAGAGGTGAGTTTGCGACACTTAATTAGATGAATTATTGACTTGATCCTCCCCGGCAACGGCGCCAGAAATCCTTATGCTGCCTCTTGAGCTTGCGTTGGTTTTTCCCATGAAGAGGAAAGGGTGATGCAGCACAGGAGCAGTAAGTATTTCCCTCAGTTTGAGAACCAAGGTATCAATCCAGTAGGAGAATCGCGCCAAGTCCAGAGTACCTGCGCAAACAAAAAAGAGCTTCCACCCAATGCTATAAAGGGGTTTTCAATCCCTTCAAGATTGATTGCAAAGTGAGATTTGAAGGCGGAAAGTGCAACGAAGTAAAAGTGTAAGGCTGAAAATATGATGTGAAGTAGACCCGGGGGCCATAGTGCTCACTAGGAGCTTCTCTCAAAATTGCAAATAATACGGTGGGTGAACAAGTTACTGTCGAGCAATTGATAGAACCGCGCAAAGTCATGACGATATCTAAGGCAATGATCATACATATAGGTATCACGTCCGAGACAAGTAGACCGATACTTTCTGCATCTACTACTATTACTCCACACATCGACTGCTATCCAACATGCATCTAGTGTATTGAGTTCATGACCAATAGAATAACGCCTTAAGCAAGATGACATGATGTAGAGGGATAAACTCAAACCAGGATGCAAACCCCATCTTTTTAACCTTGATGACAACAACATGATGCGTGCCTTGCTACCCCTTCTGTCACTGTGTGAGGTCACCGCATGGTATGAACCCAAAACCAAGCACTTCTCCATTGCAAGAATCATAGATCAAGTTGGCCAAATAAAACACATAACTCGAAGAGAATTACAAGGATATGAAATTATGCATATAAGAGATCAGAAGAAACTCAAATAAGATTCATAGATAATCTAATCATAAATCCACAATTCATCGGATCTCGACAAACACACCGCAAAGAAGATTACATCGGATAGATCTCCATGAAGATCATGGAGAACATTCTATTGAAGGTCCATGGTGAACTACTCACGCATCATCGGAGAGGTCATGGTGTTGATGAAGAGGCCCTCCATATCCGAACACCCCCCTCCGCCAGGGCACCAGAACGTGCCCAGATGGGATCTTGCAGAGACAGAAGCTTGAGGCGGCGGAAAAGTATTTTCGTGGATCTCTCCCGTAGTTTTGGAATTTTTCTGAATTTATAGGCGGAAGAGGTAGGGCAGACGAGCCATAGGGGGCCCACAAGCCTGCTAGGCACGGGCCCCCCTGGCCGCGCCTAGGGGGCTTGTGGGGTCCCCTAGTGGCCCCTGCCTTGGTTCTCAAGTCTCGTGCGTATCTTCTGTTCCGGAAAAAATATTTTCGGAAGTTTTATTCCGTTTGGCCACTTTTTAAAATCCTCGTGGGAAAAGGGTCAAAAACACAGAAAAAACAGGAACTGGCACTTGGCACTCAGTTAATAAGTTAGTCCCAAAAAAATATAAAAGGCATACAAAACATCCAAAGTTTGACACCATGGAACCATACAAAATTATAGATACGTTGGAGACGTATCAATCGCCTGTAAAACTTTACGGATAGCATATTATCCTCCGCTAGCTTGAAGCGGAGGATATGCCCATCCTCGAGGCTTCACGCGCGGGCGAAGGCTTTCCAGCCCCGCTCGAGCAACATGGAGCGGCGCTTCGGGTACTCCGCGTGCACTTGCATAGCGTCGTGGGAGCAACCGTACGCCTGCAACCACAAGACACGGGGCTTGGCGGCCTCCATTGCCCCTAGCAAAAGGGCGAGGGAGATGCAAATGGCCCCGCTGGACGCCGTGCAGCTCCACGACGAACTCTAGCGTCGTCCCGTCCGACTGCCCTCCAAGCACGGGAGAAGACGGAAGTGCTGGAGTAGCACTCCGCCTCCCCTGGCCACGGCCTCGGCGGCGACCGCGGCTCCTTGCCCCTCCATCACAACTGACGTTCGTGCCTCCCTCCGCAGGTGCACCCCCTGAAGTTGTGGCATGATCCGAGTGGGTTCCACTTAACGCCCTGGCGTCCGATGGTGGCCTCAAACGTCCCCTAGCCATGGTTAGGGGCGAGCGCCACCTCGAGCTAGAAAAGATTCTACAGATGCAACCTAGGGGTGGTCGATGTTCCTGGAGCTGATGGATGAACAAAACCCCCTCGCAAACTCCCTAATTTATAGGGCAAGGCGCGGGGGGCGAGCTCCCCTCACTCCAGAAACCGCCGCCCCTCTCTCCCAATCACCCATGATCACGGCCGAACAGGGAACCGCCCTGCTGCAACAATGCATGTGGGGGCGGGCCTTGCCACGACTACGACCATTATGGCCACGAACGCCACTTACCTGATCTTTACTGCGCATGCTTCACGCATGGCAGTAACGCGTCGGGAAGTGGGGAGGTTACTTTGCGCGCACTTCTCCACATCGCGTGTTTGATGCTCTACATGGGGAAGGGCCGCCCACAACGACTCCAAAGCTACAGAGTCCCCTGCTGAGGAAGGCCATGCACTACTTTGGGCCTAGCCCAGCAGCGCCCCGCGCGAGTGCGTGGCGTAGGCCCGGGGGCTCCTGTCGGCGCACTAGAGACTCGGGTCCCTTCTGCCAAAGACTTGTGCACGGGCATCGGCGACGCCCCTGATGGAAGTGTACCAGGAAGATGAGGACAAAGGTAGTCCAAGACCCGCCGAGGCCACGCCCTTCCCTCACTGCGAGGACCTGGAGTACAAGGGCTCCAGATGCAAGGCCCCGGCAAGCCCTCCTTTTCGGGAAGGTTCCCAAGGCCCCGGAAAGTCCGCTTCGCCGGGCAGACTACCCGAAGAATAGCAAGACCCCGATAAATTTCCCTTGCCGAGAAGGCTCGCATAGACTGTCGAGGCCCCTCGGCAAGCCCTCCTTGCCGGGAAAGTGTTCAAGGCCCCCGGCAAGCCCTATTTGCCGGGGAGGTGACCAAGTCACCCGATGGAGGCTCTAGGCCAGCAAGCCCATGTTCGCTCGCCAGGTGTCCCCACCAGTTTATACCACAATCCGACCACTCCAGCACATCCCTCGTGTGCCATCAAAAGGTTGGGTGTTGATTCACTTGGGTACGTGTCGCAACCATCTTGCGGCAGGTTAGGGGTCAGACAAGGCATTTACTGCCCCTGACGCCACCGACAAGTAGAGCGGTGAATACTGTTCACTGTGCATCCCGTGAGCACACTGTTGGTGACCCCTTTTCCTATAAAAGGATGCTCAAAGATCATTCTTATGGGTTGAACTTTTTGGGGATCAGAGACTCCCTAATCACCTACTAAGCTACTATAGCAAAACCACCCTATAGTAAGCACACAATAGAAACTAAGCAGGAGTCGGGTTTTACGCGTCAAGCGCCCCGGACCTGGGTGAAAAGGACCTTGCCGGTGTTGATCGCTAGTTCCGCTCTCGATGCTATACCTCTCTCTCCCCTCCAAACGATCAAGGGACTCCTCGAGTTTCCCATAGGTGCTGGTTTTCCCCAACAGGCGGGAAGGGATCCCATAGCGGCCAATTTTAAAGGGGGACATGGGAACATGCGCCCCTGCCCAAAGGTGGTCTTCGCGTGCAAAGTACTTGTCCGCGCTTCAGGTATGGGACGGAGGATGAAGTTTTCCCTACTGGCGGGCGGCGCTGCCTCGATGCACCAGAAGGGAATCCTTTGAAAGATGCCTTTGGAACCCTCGTACGCTCCCACCTCCTTTGCAGTAAAGGGAAAAGTGCCTCGTCCTGCCATTTGCTGCTCACCTGTCCTTTTCCTGGCGTCACCCTTGACTCTTGAGTCCCGGCCTTGCCTCGGAATGTCCGCCGCTTCGGAGGGGTCGTGAGGAGGTCCCTGGCAGGTCCAGATGCCGCTCCTCCTCGCGAGGCTTGGCCTCTCGCGAGGGCCTTCCCGGGTGACGTCGCACTAATTGATATTGGGTTGGTGAAGTGGGTCGTCCCTAGGCCGCAGGCAAGCACGTCTGGGTACCCCCATTCCTAGAATGCCAACAGTAGCCCCCGGGCCCAAGGAGCGTCTGGGTTGGCTTCTTGGCGGAACCTTGAGAGTGGCCCGAAGCGTCGCGGGTCCGAAACACTTGCGGGCCGGGCCTTTATAACGACGAGCCCGTCCTCCCCACGCAGCACCTCCTTACCTGCGTCTGTCGTCCGTGTCCGCCCCCTATTCATTCTGACGCCGGCTCGTCCTTCTATCGATCCAGCCGCTGGTTCTTCCTCTGAACCATGCGCGTCACGTTGTTGTTGCCTTGTTCTCTGCGTCATGCCTCAGAAAGGTCGGAAATGTGGCGGCTCGTGGGGCCCGACCGTCCCGGCGGCGCCCTGGCCCATGTTGGAACAGTGAACGATGGTGAACCTCGAGGGGTTGAAGAAGGTTCAGTTGGTAGTTGCTGCCGACTCAATGAGTGGGGGGCTACCCAGATCTGGCCGGGCTCAAGGCCTCGGAGGGAGAGGGTGTCCCCCGCGGTTCATCTCCATTTCCACGCCCTCATTTCTGGTGTACTTCCGGCATTCTCGGGTTTCATCAATGCAGTGCTTTCGCATTACCAGATCCATGCGCTCCACCTTGACCCCCGTTCTTTGGTCCTCCTCTCTACCTTCACGTTCTTGTGCGAGGCTTTTGTTGGTGTTACTCCTTCTGTGGCATTGCTCCGCCATTTCTTCTCCCTTGAGTTGATCTCCGAGTTGCAGTGCTTCGGGTCCGCGTCCTTGAGAACTGTCAATGCAACAACCCCCGGGGTATTATATGCTGAGCTCCTCCCCAAAGCGGAAGGGTTCCGGCGGTAGTGGGTGCAGGTTGAGGCTGCCGAGGCCGGATCTCTATTCCATCCTCCACCGACACACGAAACACCGAACCGGGGGTGCGAGCGCGAAGAGCTTAGTGACCCCGGGCTCGCGCCGATCTTGATCCGGCTGGAAAAGCAGAGGCGTGCGGGGGTGACTATGGCGATGGTGGTGCGTGAGTTTAGCTGTCGACGGATTGCTCCCCTCCAGCGCCACTACCATCCAATGTGGGCTTACATAGGGCCCAGCGACTCGATGAGGATCCAAGTCGTCCCCTTTGCCCCTCATGTCTTGTATGAGCTGCTTCCCCGACTGACCGGCGGCAATCCTGACGAGCTTCCCCCGAACGGCCTGCCATTGTACAGCTTCTAGCCCCCGGGAGCTCTTGCCATGGAGATGCCGCTCTTTGGTGAATGGGGGCTCCTTCCTAAGGGGGAAAGGCGTACCCCGAAGGCCGCGCCCCCCGGGGTTCGGCACCCCGAGGACCCTGGTTGTGCGGTTACCCCCATGTCCAAGGTGGGTGGTGCGCTGCCGCCCGTCATCTCGGCTCTAGCTTCGCGTCAAGCCGAGGTTGGTGGTAGTGATCGGTCAACGGTGGAAAGCGCTGCCCCCACCGAGTCCCCCCGCTGGGTCACCCCAGCCGGCTAGAAGAGGAGGTTGCCTGATGGCGGCCGGCCCCCGGCGCGAGGGCTCCGACGAGGAAGAAGGGGATGTCATCATCGTCTTCGTGGTCGTTTATGTGGTGGTCGTCGTCATCGTTATCGTCGTCATCGTTATCGTCGTCGTCGTCGTCATCCTTGTTCTTCTTCTTCTTCTTCTTCTTCTTCTTCTTCTTCTTCTTCTTCTTCTTCTTCTTCTTGTTTTTGTTGTTGTTATTGTTATTGTCGTCGTCGCCGTCGTCATCATTGTTGTCGTCGTCGTCATTGTCGTCTTCGTTGTTGTCGTTGTTCTTCTTCTTGTTGTTGTTGTTGTTGTTGTTGTTGTTGTCGTTGTAGTCATTGTTTTTGTTGTCGTTGTTGTTGTTCTTGTTGTTGTTGTTGTTTTTGTTGTTGTTGTTGTTCTTGTTCTTGTTGTTGTTGTTGTTGTGGCTGTTGTTGTTGTTATGGTTGTTGTCGTCGTCTTTGTGGTAGTGGTGGTGGTGGTGGTGGTCGTCATCGTTGTCGTCGTCGTCGTCATTGTCGTCGTCGTCGTCGTGGTCGTTGTCTTCGTCGTCGTCGTCGTCATCGTTGTTGTTGTTGTTGTTGTTGTTGTTGTCGTTGTTGTTGTTGTTGTTGTTGTTGTTGTTGTTACCGTCGTCGTCTTTGTTGTTGTTGTTCTTGATGTTGTTGTTGTTGTCGTCGTGGTTGTCTCTGTTGTCGTTGTGGTTATTGTTGTCTCTGTTGTCGTTGTTGTCTCTGTTCACGTTGTGGTTGTTGTTGTGGTTGTTATTTTCTCTGTTCTCGTTGTGGTTGTGTTTGTTGTTGGCGTTGTTCTCGTCGTTGTCGTTGTTGTCGGCTTTGTCGTCATCCTTTTTGTTGTTCTCGTTGTTGTCGCTATTGTTGTTGTTGTTGTCGATGTGGTGGTAGTCGTTCTTGTTGTCGTTGTTGTTGTTTCTGTCGTTGTTGTTGTTCTCGTCGTTGTCGTCGTTGTTGTCGTCCTCGTCGCTGTTGTTGTTGTTGTTGTTGTTGTTGCTGTTGTTGTTGTTGTTGTGGTTAGTTATCGTTGTTGTTGACGCTCTTGTTGTTGTTCTGGTTGTTGTTGTTGTTGTTGTTGTCGTCGTCGTTGTTTTTTGTTGTTGTTGTTGTTGGTGAGGTTTTTGTCGTTGTTATCGTTGTTGTTGTTGTTGTCGTTGTTCTCGTTGTTCTCGTCATTGTCGTTTTTGTCGTCGGCGTCGTTGTCGTCATTGTTATTTTTGTTGTTTTTTGTTGTTTTTGTTGTTGTTCTTGTTGTTTTTGTTGTTGTTCTTGTTGTTGTTGCCGTCTTCATTGTTGTTGTTGTTGTTGTTGTTAACACTTTTGTCATTGGTGTCGCTGTTTTCGTTGTTGTTATTGTTGTCGTTGTTCTCGTTGTTCTCATCATTGTCGTTGTTTTCGTCATTGTTGTCGTCCTCGTTGTTGTTATTCTTGTTATTGTTGTTGTTGTTGTTGTTGTTCTTGTCGTCGTCTTTGTTTTGTTGTTGTTGTTGTTTTGTTGTTGTCGTCGTCGTTGTTTTTGTTGTTGTTGTCGTCGTCGTTGTTTTGTTCTTGTTGTTATTCTTGTTGCTGTTGCTCTCGTTCTTCTCGTAATTGTCGTTGTTGTCGTCGTCGTCGTTGTCATCCTTGTAATTGTTGTTGTTTTTTGTAATTGTTGTTGTTGTTCTTGTTCATGTTGTTGTCGTCGTCTTCATTGTTGTTGTTGTTGTTGTTGTTGTTGTTGTTGTTACCACTTTTGTCATTGTTGTCGCTGATTTCGTTGTTGTCGTTGTTGTCGTTGTTCTCATCATTGTGTAACGACCAAACCTCGAAAGATTTGAGTCTCTGTGCTTTACTGTGCTAGTCCCTGGATCGACTCGCTAGCACACACAGAATAGATGAAAACAAGATATAGCAAGTGTATCATTTATTACGACGTATGATCCAGAATTTATAAAGTATAACAATCTGCATAGCACTTAGCTAGCTTTATTCTATCAAATAGCGGAAAAGTAGCAGAATAAAAACGATGAGTCCCATCATAGCCCACTGGCGATGTTGAGTGAAGACTCGCGACCCTAACGGTACCTTACTCCTCGTCTGAATATCCTGCAACATGATACGTTGCAGCCATATAGGTTAACACTTTGAATGTATTGGCAAGTTACACAGGAACAATAATATAGCAGACCTACATGTACATGCATAGTATAACAAAAGAAAGGCTGATGGTTATTTTGCAGAAAGCTGATTTTATCCTCATAACTACCTAATAGTCAAGTTTTAATTTGTTTGCTACAATAACTCACATATGGTTGAATTGGCATCTCCAACTCCAACCTATTACCATCATTAAGTTTCCCACCATGTTTTATTAAGTGTGTCATCTGTCAAGATCATCCAACAACTGTAATGGCCTAGCTGCTCAAAATTGTCCGTAACCGGGGACACGGCTAATTTGAGTAGTTTATACACTTTGCAGAGGTTAGTACGCTGTACCCACTAGACCCAACCGGAAGATTGAGGTGAAGTCTTTCAGAAGCAGTCACCTAGTCCCACATGGAGGCCCATCCAACCTATCATAGCTGCATCAGCTGGCACATCCGGGTAAGGTTTCCATGACTGATCAACTAAGCCAGAGCCCATAATAGCCAGTGGTCGCACAAGGAAGCTACTAGTCATTAAGTCTGTTTGATCTTTTTGAACCTGGGTGGCATCCACTTACATTCGGAGGGTTGATACCATGGTGTTCTTGAAACCACCCAGCAATACCATATCCGCCCAGAGGTGAATTAAATCCTTCATTACTACTCAAATTTATTTTGTAGTAATCCTCACATAATCTCATTGAATACAGGAAACAATCCCCGTCTACATAGCATAGCAAAACTACAAATACCACGATCTTCACGACAAGGTGATATACCTCAATAGCATAGCAATAATAATAATATTCCTATACATGCAAAATTTTCATAGGGTGATATAATACTGCATGCATAGAAAGTAATAGGTCAAGGATGATCAACATGTTACTTGCCTTCATTCTGGTTCAGAAAGTCACACTCCTGACAATAGTTTGCATCGCACTCCGCGCAATCTACACATTGCAAACAATCACACCAATCAATCAACACAATCACATATCATCAAATAAAACCAACGGCAATAAAACAACTTGTTTAAAACCAAAGCACAAATAGCATGGCAGTAGGTATAAAATCATCTACATGCTCATACGATCATGACGCAAAAAGAATCAACTAAATCAGATGAACTGTTTGCAAAATATGGCCCCCGGTAGGTTTAAATCAAATCTGATTTAACTAAAAATTTAATTTTCGCAAATCTGAAAACTATTAATGCCATCATATTCTACTCATCTATACGAGATCATTGGAAAAAGAATTTCCTGAATCGGAGTTACGAGTAAAAAGATAAACGCGTTTCAAAATTATACCGAGAATCTGACAGAGCTAAAAACAGATAAAAACAGACTTAATTTTGTCCTGAAGCTGCTCATCAGGATTTGATGAATCGGATCGTGTGTGCGTTCACACCACGAATAGCGGGGAAAAACGGAACCGTCTCGGTGTGGCTCCTCCGATGATGCTTCTCCGGTGGCGGTCGGACGAACTTCGGCGACGTGCGCAAATTCTGGTGAACGGCTTCGGGAACTCCGGTGGATGGTGAGGTGCTCCGGCGATGGCTGCACCGGCGTCGGCGCTGTGAGGGGCGGCTCCTCTGCGATCTAGGCGAGATGGGGTGACAGGAGCAAATCGGGACAGGGAAAATCGGGCCTCGTCTGCATGGGGCCTCGGTTCCTGGGACTATGTCCTCGCGAGGAGGAGTCCACCTCGGTCTTGGTACTGGGAGAAACCGGCTCGGGACAGGAGTCCTGGCGCTCGGGACAGGAGTCCTGGCGCTCGGGCCAGGAGCGATGGGAGCTGTGGGGCCTAGCCTGGGCTCGTGGGCGCAGGGGTTGACCAGATCGCTGGCCTGGGGCGATGGGAGCTGAGCCTGGGGCTCGTTCCCTGGGACTCCTTGCTGGCTCGTTGGAGCAACCTCGCACGTTGGCCTCTAGTCAATGCTAGGAGCCCTGGTTGTTGGCCTCGCTGGCATGTGCCCTGGGGCGCTGGCTGGGCTGAGCGCTGGCTCGGCTTGGCCAGTTGGTGTTTTTTCTTAAATAAAACCACAAAAAAAACTAAATAATATTTTTTTAAAGAAAACGAAAAGAAAAATAATAATAATATACGTATACAAAAATATATACATATATATATATATAAATATACGCATATAGTAATGTATATATATATTAAAATGCTAACATAGACATATATATAAATATAAAGTAAATCCGCCTAATAAATCATAAAGGAACCCTAGTTCCACCTAATGCAAACTTTTGAAAATAGCTTTTATGCAATAGGACGAACAACGAGCTTTTAAAAACTCAACTAAAAATAATTTCGGATATTATAAAATTTGCAAAACCAAATCGGTGACTCCAAATAATATTCAAAACACTATGCACTTTTATTTGACAGGGGAGAAGTCACATTATCTCCACTCCAATAAATTGCCCGCAGTTGCATAATGAATAGAACTCTCAGAAGAACAAATAATGCATAGAAAAATATGAGATGCATATGAATGATCTATTGACATCCTAATTTAAGAAAATTGGGATGTTACAAACCTACCCCCTTAGATGAATCTCACCCTCGAGATTCGGGTTGGCTAGCAAATTGGTGTGGGTGATCCTACATGAGATCCTCCTCTCGTTCCCAAGTAGCCTCTTCCTCGGTATGATGATCCCACTGAACTTTGCATAATCTGATTGTCTTGGTGCGAGTAACTCTCTGTGCTATCTCCAGAATCTTAACAACCTTCTCCTCATATGTCAAGTCAGTCTGCAACTGAATTGCCTCAAGTGGCACTGTATCTTTGAAAGGAACATCTGCCATCTCGGCATGACACTTCTTCGGCTGGGATACGTGAAACACATTATGAACTCCGGACAAAGCCTCTGGCAACTCCAGCTGATAAGCTACCTCTCGTCGATGCTCCAAGATCCTATAAGGCCCCACAAAGCATGGTGCTAACTTACCTTTGATTCCAAACCTCTTAATTCCGCGAAGCGGTGAAACTCTAAGGTATTCACGGTCTCCTACCTCATATGTCACGTTCTTACGGTTTGCATCGACATAACTCTTCTGTCTCGACTATGCTATCTTTAGCTAAGGTATTCACGGTCTCCTACCTCATATGTCACGTCCTTACGGTTTGCATCGACATAACTCTTCTGTCTCGACTATGCTATCTTTAGCCTGTCACGAACCAACCTGACTTTCTCCTCAGCATCTCTAATCTAGTCTGGTCCATAGAACTGATGCTCTCCAACCTCATTCCACATCAATGGTGTCCTGCACTTCCTACCATACAAAAACTCAAACGGTGCCATCTGCAAACTAGCCTGATAACTGTTATTATATGAGAACTCTGCATATGGTAAATTATCATCCCAACTGGACCCGTAGTCCAAAGCACAAGCTCTCAACATATCCTCCAATATCTGATTCACCCTCTCAGTCTGCCCATCTGTTTGTGGATGGAACGCTGTACTGAACTCCAGTCTAGTACCCAATGATTCATGCCACTGACGCCAAAATTTAGAAGTGAACTGAGTACCTCTATCTGACACTACCTTCTTTGGAACTCCATGCAGACACACAATTCTGGACATGTAAATCTTAGTTAGCTTAGCATTGGTATAGGTAGTCTTTATGTAACATCCCAAATTTTGGAATGTTAAAATAATTATTAGATTGTTTGTTTGTTTGCTTGAGTGATTGAAACTTGTTTGAAATTTGAAACTTTTCAAAAACTTTTGAATGAGAGGGAATAAAATGACTTTCCCCATCTCCGATGAATTCAAGTTCAATCTTTTAAAAGAAAAGAGAGAAGATGACATGACTTCTTCAACTATAAACAATTTGAACGGAGTTTGCATTTGAATCCTTTCAAAATATTTCCCTTGCTTCTATATTTTTCTTCCCCGAGAAAATGCCCCCACAAAATTCTTGCAAGCAAGAAAGAGCGGAGGAAAATGACCCTCCAAAAACCAGGGCCATTCATTGAAATATTTTGAGCCAAGAAAAAAACCAAAATTTAATTTGAGAAAATAATTGCAAAAAGAAATAATGCTTTTAGGGATTTTTTGGAAAAACATTTTTTTAAAGTTTTTATTTTGGCCGTGGAAAAATGCCCATCATTTAGATTTTATTTTTCTGATAATTTTAGTATATAGAAACTCTATATTCCGAATTGATTTGATTTCCCTTTTATCGTTTTAGTTTCCTACTTTTGAAAAAGGAAAGAAATCGTGTTTAAATGGAAATAAACGGTGGCCCATTAAGACCTTTCCAAAAACTGGCCCAACAGGATCTTCTTCTTCCTCTATCTCCTTCCTCACGTGCACATGACCTTCCTTAGCCATGGACAGGGAAATCCTCCCTTCCCGATCTCCCTCTCCCTTCCATCCCAGCTCCTCCCGAGCCCCTATAAGAACCCACCCGGCGTCCTTGTTCCATTTTCCCAAAGATATGCCACCCTCATCGCCTCTAGCCGCCGGCCACCTCGCCGGAGTAACCCTGCCCCGGTCGAGTCCAGGAGCTCCCTGTCGACCTCCCCATGGCCCCTACCTTCACTGCACCACACCCCTACTCGCACCACCCCTCCTCCGCCGATTCCCCACCCCGCCGGCGACCTCCCCACCTCGCCGGAGCAGCTACCTCGCCGGAGTTCTTCCTCTCTATCACCCATGGTGAGATTCACGAAATCCCGTATTGCAGTTTTTTCAGAAAATTGCAATCATAGAAAATTCATATCTATTAGTCTATAACTCCGAATTAGGTGATTCTTTCTGCCTTGGATCACAAATTGTATGTAGTTTATGTAGATATATAATTTGTCATGTTTGGATTTATAAAAATTGAGTTAGATCAGATTTGAATTAAAGCTTGTTTTGCTTATTCCGGGAGTTTAAAAATAAATTTTAATTTGATTCTTTTTGCTGCTGCTTCCTATTGATCATATCTTTCAGTAGTTTAAGTTTAATTTTGTTTAAATATTTTTAATTGGGGTTTTTACCAAAACAGATTCTGTTTTAGTTCTTTTAGGATTTTAGCTATTTCTTTTTCTATATTTGTTTTTAAATTAGTTTCTTTTATATTTGAGAAAGTTTATATTTGGTTTTCTGTTAGATAACAGTAGGTTCTCAACAAGTTTTTATTTTTATTTTATTTGTTATCATGAAATCAATTCTAGTTCCCTAATAACTTGCAATTGGTTTCTCCACTGTTTCAAATCCCGTTTGGAAATACTTTCAAATAGTTTTGAAAAAAAATACTTTATTTTATCTTAGTTAAATTTATATCTTAGTTCCTTGTTATTATTTTCTGTTAGACAAAAACTATTTAGTGTTTGACGTAGTAGAAGACTCCCTAGTCTTATTTGAAGTTTCTTTCGGATTCCTATTTGCTCTCTCTTTTGTTTTGATTGCTAGTATGAGTGCTTATGTGAATGATATGTTTGTTATATAGATTTCATCGGAGAGTGACGAGTAGTCTATCAAGTTATTTCTCGAGAAATTCTTCTTCGTCAACATCACCAGGCAAGTCACTTTGATCATACTATCACCTATGTTTTATGCATCATAGTTCTACCATCCTATGCCCAATTGCATGCTGCTTAGGTACTTGGAAATTTTAATATAGATTGTAGTATCATGTGGTAGGCACACAACAACCCCGATACTTGGCCCCGGGACGACAAAGTTCATATTGCCATGCTTGAGTAGACGGGATTTCGGCTGAGTGCATAACACGAGTGATGTGAGGTTGATTAAATAATCATGACCGGTTAAGACAAGATTTTCAAGACCTCGGACGCAATGCAACTCTGGGTGAAGGACGGTTGATCGGCTACCTGGAGAACCCAGTGGATGCCCGGGATGCTGGGGATGGCCATGACATCCTGCGGAAAGCTTCACCCAGGCTCAAAGAGACGGACGGATATTTTCAAGACCCAAGGCTTACCTGCACAGCCACAAGTCATTATGGGCTCTGGCTTGGTTGGACAACGCGGCGACTCTGGACAGGCGGTGATAGCAGATGTAGAAGAACGGTAGGAATGGATGGGCACCGACAGGGATTCAGAGGGACCCGTTGAAAGACCATGTTTTCATCATCCGGTGTTCAAACACCCTGAAGTGCGAGGACATACACGGAGGCGATCAAATCTTGTGGGGAACGTGTGCAAAACTCTGCAGAGTACTCAAACCTAATCGATTAGCCGTGTCCACGGTCATGGACGACTTGAGCCAAAGGAACTCGAGTTATCTGGATTTCTCAACACCATTAAATATATTTGATGAGGATAATTATTGACAACTGGGGTACGAGAACTGGTTGGCGGAATCATCTCGTTAACAACCAACAATGTAGTAACATTTTGCTTTTAGCCCACTCTTGTTGTAGGAGAAAAATTTGCTTTACGCTAAAACTTACAACCCCAACTGCCATATATGCATATAGTATAGATGACATTTTACCCCTCTCTTATGTGACTTGCCGGCATATTCAATATGCTGACCTACACGACTGCAACGTCTTATGTTGCAGATATTTTTCTTCGACGAGTAAGAGTACGATTCAGGGTTACGGTCTACACTCAACTTGCCGTTGGTGTTTATTGGGACTCCACTCCCTTGACTGCTTCCGCTGAGATATTTAAGGTATATATCAGTTTTACGCTATTTACATGTGATTGCACTTTGATATATACATTGATGTACTGTGTGTGCCAGCATACTGATCCATGGATGGCACAGATACACAGAGGCTTGACTCGTTTTGATTCAGGTCGCTACACTTTACCGGGATGAAGTGAGCGACTTTAGTCAAACAATCAGTAACTACCCAAATAGAATCATAACCTGATCGAGTCCTGGGTAATCTAGTGATGAAATCCATACCAATCCGATCCCACTTCCAATCAGGTATAGGCAAGGGTTGTAACAAACCTGCTGGTTTCTGATGCTCTGCTTTAACTCTGTGGCACACATCACATACCGCAATATACTCAGCAATTTCCCTCTTCAGGCTAGACCACCAAAATCTCTCCCTCAAGTCCAAATACATCTTAGTATTACCTGGGTGAATAGAATAAGGTGAATCATGCGCCTCCTGAAGAATCAAATTCCTTATATCGGCATCTTGAGGTACACAAGTACGCTTCTCAAACCTTATGGTTCCATGTTCATCCTCATGGAAATCTTTTGCCTTCCCTTTTTGCATATTCTCCTTTATCGCAGAAATATACTTATCATCCTTTTGATCTTTTCTAATTCTATCAAGCAAGGTAGGCCTTACCTCAAGTGTAGCCAAATAGCCTCTAGGGACCATGTCCAATCTCAGATTTCTGAACTGCTCACATAACTCCGATGGCATATCATCAATATTAATTGCATTAGCATGGCTTCTACGACTCAATGCATCAGCAACAACATTAGCCTTACCAGGATAATACTGTACATTCAAATCATAATCCTTAATAAGCTCCAACCATCTCCTCTGTCTGAGGTTCAACTCCCTCTGAGTAAAAATGTACTTCAAGCTCTTATGATCAGTAAATATATCACAATGATTACCAACAAGATAATGCCTCCAAGATTTCAATGCATGCACAACTGAGGCTAACTCCAAATCATGTGTAGGATAATTTTGCTCATGATTATTAAGCTGACGTGAAGCATAAGAAACAACTTTACCTTGCTGCATCAAAACACTCCCAAGTCCCTGACGAGAAGCATAACAATATACCTGAAAGTCTTTGTGTATGTCTCGCAGAGTTAAAACTGGTGTTGTGACTAAACCTTGCTTCAACTCCTGAAAGCTAGCTTCACAATCATCTGTCCAAACAAACTTATTCCCCTTCTTCAACAATTCAGTCATCGGCTTTGCAATCTTTGGGAAATTCTCAATAAACCTTCTATAATAACCTGCCAAGCCCAAACAGCTGCGAATCTCACCAACTGACGTGGGTGTCTCCCACTCTGTAACAGCAGCAACCTTGGATGGATCAACTACAACTCCATTACCTGATATAACATGGCCAAGGAATGCTACCTCATCTAGCCAACACTCACATTTACTGAACTTGGCATACAACTGGTGCTCCCTCGGTTTCTCCAACACCAAACACAAATGCACTTCATGCTCTTGCTTATTCTTGGAGAACACCAATATATCATCAATGAAAATAACCATAAATTTACCCAAGAACTCCATAAACACCTTGTTCATCATATTCATGAAGTATGCAGGGGGATTAGTCAATCCAAATGACATAACAGTATACTCATACAACCCATACCTCATAGTGAAAGAAGTCTTTGGAATATCTTGCTCACGAATCTTCAATTGATGATCACCAGAACGAAGATCAATCTTAGAAAACATAGTAGCTCCCTCCAACTGGTCAAACAGATCATTTATCGTAGGCAAAGGATACTTATTCTTAATGGTTACCTCATTTAGAGGACGATAATCAACACACAGCCTCAAGGTCCCATCCTTCTTCTCCACAAATAAAACAGGGGCTCCCCAAGGTGATGAACTTGGGCGAATAAATCCTTGTGCCTGTAACTCCCTCAACTGCTTCTTCAATTCCTCCAACTCTTGAGGAGGAATTCTGTATTGTCTCTTTGCAATAGGTCCAGTACCAGGCATTAAATCAATGAGAAACTCAATATCTCTATCTGGTGGCATACCTGGCAACTCCTCCGGAAACACATCTGGATAATCCTTCACAACTCGCACCTCTTCCAGGCTACCCCCCCCTTAAGAGAGTTCACGTGCATCCTCTTATGCTGATACTTACATACATATTTGATTCTCTTCCCTCCTAGTGCACTGAGAGAAATAGATCGACTAGCACAATCGGTAACTCCTTCATATAATTGTAACCAGTCCATACCCAAAATAATATCCAGACCTTGTGACTTCAATATGATCAAATCTATAGGGAACTCATGCTTCCCAATAGACAAGTTTAACTGATGACAACCAACACCTGCTATCATCTCAGCTCTTGGGGAACTCACTCTAATAGGCATACTAAGGGTTTTGGTTGGCAATTCATGTTTATCAACGAATACCCTCGAAATAAATGAATGCGATGCACCAGTATCAAAAAGAACAAGAGTGGGTATCGAATTGATCAAAAACTTACCAATCACTGCATCAGGCTCATTATAGACCTCCTCCACATTAACGTGGTTAACATGACCCTTTTGGAAGGGTTTTGGCTTGATGACTCCAGAATTCCCATTACCATTATTGCTCTCTGGGCATGCATTGGAGTAGTGGCCCATCTTTCTGCACTTGAAGCACTGGACCTGATTAAGGTCTCTCTGCACTGGCACATTCTGGCGGTTCTGGTTATTATTACCTGCATTACAATTACCATTACCGTTGCATTGTTGCCCTTGTGTCCATTATGTTGATGGTGGCCATTATGATTGTAGCCATTACCTCCATGATGATGATGCCCATTACCTCCATGGCGATGATGTCCATTACCTCCATGATTATGATATGAAGTACGTGGCTTCTGTTGTGGTCCTGAATTAAACTTGTTGTTGCTATACTTCGTCTTGCGGTTCTCTATTGCCTGATGCTTTCCCTCAAGCACAATAGCCTTATCAATAAGCTCTTGATAATTACCAAAAGTGGCCACAGTCAACTGAACTCCCAAATGATCATTCTGGCCCTGCAAGAACTTCTCTTGTCTAGCTGCATCAGTATTAACATCATTAGGAGAATAACATGCAAGTTTATTGAACTCCTCCACATACTCATTCACTGAGCGACCTCCCTGATACAAGATGCGAAACTCCTTCTTCTTAGACTCATGGCGCCAGCAGACACATGTGCGGCACAGAAAGCAGCCTCAAACTGTGTCCATGTGATAATATCAATGGGATAGGTGACCATGTAATTGTCCCACCAAGCTGCGGCAGGTCCCTCCAATACATGCGAGGCAAACCTCACTCTCTCTGCATCTGTGCACCCAACGGTCTGCAGGTTCCTACCAATAGAACGAAGCCAATCATCCGCCATAATAGGTTCAGGGCTGCTGGAGAACCTCTAAGGATTCAACCTCAAGAACATAGTAAGCATATCCATAGGTGGGGGAGGCGGTGGGTTGTTGTTATTGTTGGCCAAACTCTGGGCAAGCAACTGGATCAACTGGCCTTGTCCCTCAAGTATCTGCCTCACATATCCTGGCGGTGCATCATTGCCATTGCCATTATTATTGCCTGCTCCTGCATTCCTGTCCCTAGGCTCACGTCTCGGCGACATCTGGTGGGCAAGAATAGATAAGAAAATAGATAGAATAGGTCTAGAGGAATATAGATAATCTACCCATATGCATATTATGATCAAGGTAACATATATGAGGCAAGAAAACACCATAGCAAATAACACAAGCAAGCATAACAATAATCAAACATATCTATATATATAGTCGAATAATTTCGACAAGATCCTAGTTTAACAAACAAGCAAAATAGCAATCGAGCAAGCAACCTAGTACCGTCATGCCACAAAGAGGGCATAAACAGATACGCTAACACGTTAATATCGCAATAAAAACAAAGATAAGTGGTGGTCTCAGCACTAGTTCCTACTTAAGCTGGTCAAGATACTAGAGTGGTTATCTAATGAAAGAGTAAGATGTAGACAAAGTTTATAGAATAAATTTTCACTCCTATGGCTTTTCTAATCCATTTTCTAGGGCCACGAGCTACAGTCAACGCATTGCTCTGATGCCATCTGTAACGACCAAACCTCGAAGGATTTGAGTCTCTGTGCTTTACTATGCTAGTCCCTCGATCGACTCGCTAGCACACACAGTATAGATGAAAACCAGATATAGCAAGTTCATCATTTATTACAACGTATGATCCATAATTTATAAAGTATAACAATCTGCATAGCACTTAGCTAGCTTTGTTCTATCAAACAGCGGAAAAGTAGCAGAATAAAAACGATGAGTCCCATCATAGCCCACTGGCGATGTTGAGTGAAGACTCGCGAACCTAATGGTACCTTACTCCTCGTCTGAATATCCTGCAACATGATACGTTGCAGCCATATAGGTCAATACATTGAATGTATTGGCAAGTTACACAGGAACAATAATATAGCAGACCTACATGTACATGCATAGTATAACAAAAGAAAGGCTGATGGTTATTTTGTAGAAAGCTGATTTTATCCTCATAACTACCTAATAGTCAAGTTTTAATTTGTTTGCTACAGTAACTCACATATGGTTGAATTGGCATCTCCAACTCCAACCTATTACCATCATTAAGTTTCCCACCAAGTTTTATTAAGTGTGTCATCTGCCAAGATCATCCAACAACTGTAATGGCCTAGCTGAATAAAATTGTCCGAAGATTGAGACGAAGTCTCTCAGAAGTAGTCACCTAGTCCCATAGGAGGCCCATCCCACCTATCATAGCTACATCAGCTAGCACATCCGGATAAGGTTTCCACGACTGATCAACTAAGCCAGAGCCCATAATAGCCAGTGGTCGCACAAGGAAGCTACTAGTCACTAAGTCTGTTTGATCTTTTTGAACCTCGGCGACATCCACTTACATTCAGAGGGTTGATACCATGATGTTCTTGAAACCACCCAGCAATACCATATCCGCCCAGAGGTGAATTAAATCCTTAATTACTACTCAGATTTATTTTGTAGTAATCCTCAAATAATCTCATTGAATACAGGAACCAATCCCCGTATACATAGCATAGCAAAACTACAAATACCATGATCTTCACGACAAGGTGATATAGCTCAATAGCATAGCAATAATAATAATATTCCTATACATGAATTTTTTTCATATGGTGATATAATACTACATGCATAGAAAATAATAGGTAAAGGATGATCAACATGTAACTTGCCTTGATTCTGGTTCAAAAAGTCACACTCCTGACAATAGTTTGTGTCGCACTCCGCGCAATCTACACATTACAAACAATCAAACCAATCAATCAACACAATCACATAACACCAAATAAAACCAACGGCAATAAAACAACTTGTTTAAAACCAAAGCACAAATAGCATGGCAGTAGGTATAAAATCATCTACATGTTGATACGATCATGACGCAAAAAGAATCAACTAAATGGGATGAACGGTTTGCGAAATATGGCTTCCGGTAGGTTTAACTCAAATCTTATTTAACTCAAAATTTAAATTTCGCAAATATGAAAAACTATGAATTCCATCATATTCTACTCATCAATACGAGATTACAGGAAAAAGAATTTCCTGAATCGGAGTTACGAGTAAAAGATAAACGCGTTTCAAAATTATACCGAGAATCTGACAGAGCTAAAAACAGATAAAAGTAGACTTAATTTCGTCCTGAAACTGTTCATCAGGATTTGATGAATCGGACCGTGTGTGCGTTCTCACCACGAACAGCGGGGAAAAACGGAACCGTCTCGGTGTGGCTCCTCCGTTGGCGCTTCCCCGGTGGCGGTTGGACGAACTCCGGCGACGTGCGCAAATCCCGATGAACGGCTTCGCGAACTCCGGTGGATGGTGAGGTGCTCCGGCGATGGCGGCTCCGACGTTGGCGCGGTGAGGGGCGGCTCCTCTGCGATCTAGGCGATATGGGGTGACAGGAGAAAATCGGGACAGGGGAAATCGGGCCTCGTCTACGTGGGGCCTCGGTTCCTGGCACTATGTCCTCGCGAGGAGGAGTCCACCTCGGTTTCGGTACTGGGAGAAATCGGCTCGTGACAGGAGGGCGCTGGGGCCAGGAGGGATGGGAGCTATGGGGCCTAGCCTGGGCTCGTGGGCGAGCGGGTGGACCAGATCGCTGGCCTAGGGCGATGGGAGCTGAGCCTGGGGCTCGTTCCCTGGGACTCCTTGCTGGCTCATTGGAGCAACCTGGCACGTTGGCCTCTAGTCAACGCTAGGAGCCTTGGTTGCTGGCCTCGCTAGCATGTGCACTGGGGCGCTGGCTGGGCTGAGCGCTGGCTCGGCCTGGCCAGCTGGTGGGATAATGAATAGAATTCTCAGAAGAACAAATAATGCATAGAAAAATATGAGATGCATATGAATGATCTATTAACATCCTAATTTAAGAAAATTGGGATGTTACACATTGTCGTTGTTTTCGTCATTGTTGTTGTTGCTGTTGTTGTTGTTGTTGTTGTTGTTGTTGTTGTTGTTGTTGTTGTTTTTGTAGTGGTTTCTGTTGTTGTTGTTGTTGTTGTTGTTGTTGTTGTTGTTGTAGTTGTGGATGTCGTCATCGTCTTCGTGCTCGTCGTTGTCGTCGTCGTCATCGCTATCGTCCTAATCGTCGTAGTCGTCCTTCTTCTTCTTCTTGTTGTTGTTGTTGCTCTTGTTGTTGATGTTGTTGTTGTCGTTGTTGTTGTTGTTGTCGTTGTCGTCGTTGTTGTTGTTGTTGTTATTGTCGTCATCGTCATCGTCGTCATCATTGTTGTCGTCGTCGTCATTATCGTCTTCGTTGTTGTTGTTGTTGTTGTTGTTGTTGTAGTTGTTGTTGTTGTTGTTGTTGTTGTTGTTATTGTTGTTGTCATTGTTGTTGTTGTTGTCGTTGTTGTCATTGTTGTTGTTGTTGTTGTTTTTGTTGTTGTTGTTGTTGTTGTTGTTGTTGTTGTGATTGTTGTCGTCGTCTTTTTGGTGGTGGTGGTGGTCGTCGTAGTTGTCATCATTGTCGTCCTCGTCGTCGTCCTCGTCGTCGTTGTCATCGTCATCGTCGTTGTTGTTGTTGTTGTTGTTGTTGTTGTTTTGGTTGTTGTTGTTGTTGTTGTTTTCATTGTTGTTGTTGTTCTTGTTCTTTCTTCTTGTTGTTGTCGTCGTCTTCATTTTTTATGATGTTGTTGTTGTTGTTATTATTATCACTTTTTTCATTGTTGTCGATGTTTTCGTTGTTGTTGTTGTTGTTGTCGTTGTTCTCGTTGTTCTCATCATTGTCGTTGTTGTAATTGTTGTAGTTGTTGATGTCGTCATCGTCTTCGTTGTCGTTGTTGTCGTCGTCGTCATCGCTATCGTCCTCGTCGTCGTCATAGTCCTTGTTGTTGTTGTTGTTGTTGTTGTTGTAATTGTTGTTGTTGTAGTTGTCGTCATCGTCTTAGTGGTCGTCGTTGTCGTCGTCGTCATCGTTATCGTCCTCGTCCTCGTCGTCGTCCTTGTTGTTGTTGTTGTTGTTGTTGTTGTTGTTGTTGTTGTTGTTGTTGTTGTTGTTGTTGTTGTTGTTGTTGCTGTTGTCGTCGCCGTCATCGTCATCGTCATCATCATTGTTGTCGTCGTCATTTTCTCTTCGTTGTTATTGTTGTTGTTGTTGTTGTTGTTGTTGTTGTTGTTGCCGTTGTCGTTGTTGTCATTGTTGTTGTTGTTGTCGGTATTGTTGTTGTCGTTGTTCTTGTCATTCGCGTTGTTATCATCGTTGTCGTCGTCATCGTAGACATCATCGTTGTCGTCGCCATCACCATCGTTGTTGTTGTTTTAGTTGTTCTTGTTCTAGTTGCAGCTGTTGCTTCTGTTGTTGTTCTTTTTTTATTGTCGTTGTTATCATCGTCGTCGTCATCGTACTCATCGTCGTCATCATCTTCATTGTCATCGTTATTGTCGTCGTCGTCATGGTTGTCGTCGTTGTTGTTGTTGTCCTTGTCCTTGTCGTTGTTGTTGTTGTTATTATTGTTGTTGTTTCTATTGTTGTTGCTGTTGTTGTTGTTGTTGTCGTCGTCGCCATCTTCGATGTTCATGTTGTTGTTCTTGTTGTTCTTCTTGTTGTTATTTTTGTTGTTTTTGTTATTCTTGTTGTTGTTTTTGTTGTTCTTGTTGTTGTTTTTGTTGATATCATTGTTGACGTGGTTGTCGTTGTTGCTGTTGTTGTTGTTGTAGTCGTTGCTGCCGATTTTGTCGTTGTTGTTGTTTTTGTTGTTGTCGTTGTTATCATTGTTCTCGTCCTTGTCGTCGTCGTCATTGTCGTCGTCGTCATCATTGTCGTCGTCCTCATCGTCGTCGTCGTCGTCGTCGTTGTTGTTGTTGTTGTTGTTGTTATTGTTGTTGTTCTTGTTGTTGTTATTGCCGTCGTCGCCGTCATCATCATCATCGTCATCATTGCTGTCGTCGTCGTCATTATCGTCTTTGTTGTTTTTGTTGTTGTTGTTGTTGTTGTCGTTGTTGTCGTTGCTGTTGTTGTTGTTGTTGTTGTTGTTGTTGTTGTGCCTGTTGTTGTTGTTCTGGTTGTTGTCGTCGTCTTTGTGGTGGTGGTGGTCGTCGTCTTTGTGGTGGTGGTGGTGGTCGTCGTCGTTGTCATCGTTGTGGTCCTCGTCGTCGTTGTCGTCGTCGTCGTCGTCGTTGTTGTTGTTGTTGTTTTTGTTGTTGTTGTTGCTGTTTTGGTTGTTGTTGTTGTTGTTGTTTTTGTTGTTGTTGTTGTTGTTCTTGTTCTTGTTGTTGTCGTCGTCTTCATTGTTGTTGTTGTTATCACTTTTTTCATTGTTGTCGATGTTTTCGTTGTTGTTGTTGTTGTCGTTGTTCTCGTTGTTCTCATCATTGTCGTTGTTTCCATCATTGTTGTTGTTGTTGTTGTGTTTTCTATCATATTTGTTGTTCTCATTGTTGTTACCGTTGTTGTTGTTGTTGTTGTTGTTGTTGTTGTTGTTGTTGTTGTTGTTGTTGTTTTTATTGTTGTGGTTATATATTGTTGTTGTTGACGTTGTTGTTGTTGCTGCTGTTGTTGTTGTTCTTCTTGTTATTGTTGTTGTTGTTGTTGTTGTAATTTTTGTTGTTGTACTTGTCGTCATCGTCTTCATGGTCGTCGTTGTCGTTGTCGTCGTCGTTATCGTCTGCGTCGTCGTCGCCGTCCTCGTTGTTGTTGTTGTTGTTGTTGTTGTTCTTGTTGTTCTTGTTGTTGTTGTTCTTGTAGTTTTTGTTGTTGGTGGTGGTGGTGGTGGTGTTGTTTTTATTGTTGTTCTTCTTTTTGTTGTTGTTGTTGTCGTCGCCGTCATCGTCATCGTCATCATCATTGTTGTCGTCGTCGTCATTTTCTCTTCGTTGTTGTTGTGGGTGTTGTTGTTGTTGTTGTTGTTATCGTTGTCGTTGTTGTCATTGTTGCTGTTGTTGTCGTCGTTGTTGTTGTCGTTGTTCTCGTAATTGGCCTTGTTATCATCGTTGTCGTCGTCGTCATTGTAGTCATCATCGTTGTCGTCGCCATCAGCGTCGTTCTTGTTGTTTTTGTTGTTCTTGTTCTGGTTGCAGCTGTTGCTTCTGTTGTTGTTGTTTTTTTATTGTCGTTGTTGTTGTCGTCGTCGTCATCGTCGTCATCGTCATCATCATCTTCATTATCGTCGTTATTTTCATCGTCGTCGTGGTTGTTGTTGTTGTTGTTGTCGTTGTCGTCGTTGTTGTTGTTGTTGTTGTTGTTGTTGTTGTTCTTGTCGTAGTTCTCGTTGTTCTCATCATTGTCGTTGTTTTCGTCATTGTTGTCGTCTTCGTTGTTGTTGTTGTTGTTGTTGTTGTTGTTGTTGTTTAAGTTGTTGTTGTTGCCGTTGTTGTTGTAATTGTTGTAGTTATGGATGTTGTCATCGTCTTCATGGTCGTCATTGTCGTCGTCGTCGTCATCATCATTATCGTCGTCATCGTCGTCGTCGTCCTTGTTGTTGTTGTTGTTGTTGTTGTTATTGTCGTCGGCGCCGTCGTCATCATTGCTGTCATCGTCGTCATTGCCGTCTTCATTGTTCTTGTTGTTGTTGTTGTTGTTCTTGTTGTCGTTGTTGTCATTGTTTTTGTTGTTGTCGTCGTTGTTCTTGTTGTTGTTGTTGTTGTTGTTGTTGTTGTTGTTGTGGATGTTGTTCTTGTTGTGGTTGTAGTCGTCGTCTTTGTGGTGTTGGTGGTGGTGGTGGTCGTCGTCATCGTTGTCGTCCTCGTCGTCGTTCTCATCGTCGTTGTTGTTGTCGTCTTCGCCGTCGTTGTTGTTGTTGTTGTTGTTGTAGTTGTTGTTGTTGTTGTTGTCGTCGTCGTCGTGTTTGTTGTTGTTGTTGTTGTTGTCGTCGTCGTTGTCTCTGTTGTCATTATGGTTATTGTTGTCTCTGTTGTCGTTGTTGTCTCTGTTCTCGTTGTGGTTGTTGTTGTGGTTGTTATTGTCTCTGTTCTCATTGTGGTTGTGGTTGTTGTTGTCGTTGTTCTCGTCGTTGTCGTTGTTGTCGCCGTTGTCGTCATCCTTTTTGTTCTTGTCATCGTTGTTGTTGTTGTTGTTGTTGTCGATGTCGTGGTAGTCGTTCTTGTTGTCGTTGTTGTTGTTTCTGTCGTAGTTGTTGTTCTCGTCGTTGTCGTCGTTGTTGTCGTCGTCGTCGTCGTCGTTGTTGTTGTTGTTGTTGTTTTCGTTCTTGTTCTTGTTGTTGTCGTCGTCTTCATTGTTGTTGTTGTTGTTGTTATCACTTTTGTCATTGTTGTCTCTGTTTTCATTGTTGTTGTTGTTGTCGTAGTTCTCGTTGTTCTCATCATTGTCGTTGTTTTCGTCCTTCTTGTCGTCTTCGTTGTTGTTGTTGTTGTTGTTGTTGTTGTTGATTTTGTTGTTGTTGTTTAAGTTGGTGTTGTTGTCATTCTTGTTCTAATTGTTGTAGTTGTGGATGTCGTCATCGTCTTCATGGTCGTCATTGTCGTCATCGTCGTCATCATCATTATCGTCGTCGTCGTCGTCCTTGTTGTTGTTGTTGTTGTTGTTGTTGTTGTTGTTGTTGTTGTTGTTGTTGTTGTTGTTATTGTCGTCGTCGCCGTCGTCATCATTGTTGTTGTCGTCGTCATTGTCGTCTTCATTGTTGTTGTTGTTGTTGTTGTTGTTGTTGTCGTCGTTGTTGTCTCTATTGTTGTTGTGGTTATTGTTGACTCTGTTGTTGTTGTTGTCTCTGTTCTCGTTGTGGTTGTTGTTGTGGTTGTTATTGTCTCTATTCTCGTTGTGGTTGTGATTGTTGTTGTCGTTGTTCTCGTCGTTCTCGTCGTTGCCGTTATTGTCGCCGTTGTCGTCATCCTTATTGTTGTTGTCATTGTTATCGTTGTTGTTGTTGTCGATGTGGTCGTCGTCGTTCTTGTTCTCGTTGTTGTTGTTGTTGTTGTTGTTGTTGTTGTCGTAGTTTTTGTTCTCGTCTTTGTCCCTGTTCTCGTAGTTGTTGTCATCATCGTCGCTTTTGTTGTTGTTGTTGTTGTTGTTGTTAGTTATGGTTGTTGTTGACGCTGTTTATGATGCTATTGTTGTTGTTGTTGTTGTTGTCGTCGTCGTTGTGTTGTTATTGTTGTTGTTATTGTTGTCGTCATTGTTTTTTGTTGTTGTCGTCGTCGTTGTTTTTTTGTTGTTGTTGTTGTTGTTGCCGTTGCTCTCGTTGTTCTCGTCATTGTCGTCGTTGGCGTTGTCGTCCTTGTTATTGTTGTTGTTTTTTTGTTATTGTTGTTGTTCTTGTTGTTGTTCTTGTTGTTGTCATCGTCTTCATTGTTGTTGTTGTTGTTATCACTTTTGTCATTGTTGTCTCTGTTTTCATTGTTGTTGTTGTTGTTGTCGTAGTTCTCGTTGTTCTCATCATTGTCGTTGTTTTCGTCATTGTTGTCGTCTTCGTTGTTGTTGTTGTTGTTGTTTAAGTTGTTGTTCTTGTCGTTGTTGTTGTAATTGTTGTAGTTATGGATGTTGTCATCGTCTTCATGGTCGTCATTGTCGTCGTCGTCGTCATCATCATTATCGTCGTCATCGTCGTCGTCGTCCTTGTTGTTGTTGTTGTTGTTGTTGTTGTTGTTATTGTCGTCGACGCCGTCGTCATCATTGCTGTCGTCGTCGTCATTGCCGTCTTCATTGTTCTTGTTGTTGTTGTTGTTGTTCTTGTTGTCGTTGTTGTCATTGTTTTTGTTGTTGTCGTCGTTGTTCTTGTTGTTGTTGTTGTTGTTGTTGTTGTTGTTGTTGTTGTTGTTGTTGTGGATGTTGTTCTTGTTGTGGTTGTAGTCGTCGTCTTTGTGGTGTTGGTGGTGGTGGTGGTCGTCGTCATCGTTGTCGTCCTCGTCGTCGTTCTCATCGTCGTTGTTGTTGTCGTCTTCGCCGTCGTCGTTGTTGTTGTTGTTGTAGTTGTTGTTGTTGTTGTCGTCGTCGTCGTCGTGTTTGTTGTTGTTGTTGTTGTTGTCGTCGTTGTTGTCTCTGTTGTCATTATGGTTATTGTTGTCTCTGTTGTCGTTGTTGTCTCTGTTCTCGTTGTGGTTGTTGTTGTGGTTGTTATTGTCTCTGTTCTCATTGTGGTTGTGGTTGTTGTTGTCGTTGTTCTCGTCGTTGTCGTTGTTGTCGCCGTTGTTGTCATCCTTTTTGTTCTTGTCATCGTTGTTGTTGTTATTGTTGTTGTTGTTGTCGATGTGGTGGTAGTCGTTCTTGTTGTCGTTGTTGTTGTTTCTGTCGTAGTTGTTGTTCTCGTCGTTGTCGTCGTTGTTGTCGTCGTCGTCGTCGTTGTTGTTGTTGTTGTTGTTGTTGTTGTTTTCGTTCTTGTTCTTGTTGTTGTCGTCGTCTTCATTGTTGTTGTTGTTGTTGTTGTTATCACTTTTGTCATTGTTGTCTCTGTTTTCATTGTTGTTGTTGTTGTGGTAGTTCTCGTTGTTCTCATCATTGTCGTTGTTTTCGTCCTTCTTGTCGTCTTCGTTGTTGTTGTTGTTGTTGTTGTTGTTGTTGATTTTGTTGTTGTTGTTTAAGTTGGTGTTGTTGTCATTCTTGTTCTAATTGTTGTAGTTGTGGATGTCGTCATCGTCTTCATGGTCGTCATTGTCGTCATCGTCGTCATCATCATTATCGTCGTCGTCGTCGTCCTTGTTGTTGTTGTTGTTGTTGTTGTTGTTGTTGTTGTTGTTGTTATTGTCGTCGTCGCCGTCGTCATCATTGTTGTCGTCGTCGTCATTGTCGTCTTCATTGTTGTTGTTGTTGTTGTTGTTGTTGTTGTTGTTGTTGTCGTCGTCGTTGTTGTCTCTATTGTTGTTGTGGTTATTGTTGACTCTGTTGTTGTTGTTGTCTCTGTTCTCGTTGTGGTTGTTGTTGTGGTTGTTATTGTCTCTATTCTCGTTGTGGTTGTGGTTGTTGTTGTCGTTGTTCTCGTCGTTCTCGTCGTTGCCGTTATTGTCGCCGTTGTCGTCATCCTTATTGTTGTTGTCATTGTTATCGTTGTTGTTGTTGTCGATGTGGTCGTCGTCGTTCTTGTTCTCGTTGTTGTTGTTGTTGTTGTTGTCGTAGTTTTTGTTCTCGTCTTTGTCCCTGTTCTCGGAGTTGTTGTCATCATCGTCGCTTTTGTTGTTGTTGTTGTTGTTGTTGTTAGTTATGGTTGTTGTTGACGCTGTTTATGATGCTATTGTTGTTGTTGTTGTTGTTGTCGTCGTCGTTGTGTTGTTATTGTTGTTGTTATTGTTGTCGTCATTGTTTTTTGTTGTTGTCGTCGTCGTTGTTTTTTTGTTGTTGTTGTTGTTGTTGCCGTTGCTCTCGTTGTTCTCGTCATTGTCGTCGTTGGCGTTGTCGTCCTTGTTATTGTTGTTGTTTTTTTGTTATTGTTGTTGTTCTTGTTGTTGTTCTTGTTGTTGTTCTTGTTGTTGTCATCGTCTTCATTGTTGTTGTTGTTGTTATCACTTTTGTCATTGTTGTCTTTGTTTTCATTGTTGTTGTTGTTGTTGTCGTAGTTCTCGTTGTTCTCATCATTGTCGTTGTTTTCGTCATTGTTGTCGTCTTCGTTGTTGTTGTTGTTGTTGTTTAAGTTGTTGTTCTTGTGGTTGTTGTTGTAATTGTTGTAGTTATGGATGTTGTCATCGTCTTCATGGTCGTCATTGTCGTCGTCGTCGTCATCATCATTATCGTCGTCATCGTCGTCGTCGTCCTTTTTGTTGTTGTTGCTGCTGTTGTTGTTGTTGTTGTTGTTGTTGTTATTGTCATCGTCGCCGTCCTCATCATTGTTGTCGTCGTCGTCATGGTGTAACATCCCAAAATTTTAAATTTTGGAATATTAATATAATTATTAGATTGATTGTTTGTTTGTTTGGTGAGTGACTGAAACTTGTGTGAAACTTGAAACTTTTCGAAACTTTTGAATGAGAGGGAATAAAATGACTTTCCCCTTCTCCGGTGAATTCAAATTCATGCTTTTTAAAGCAAAGAGAGAAGATGACATGACTTCTTCAACTATAAAGAATTTGAACGGAGATATTTGCATTTGAATTCTTTTGCATTTCCATTCGTTTTCTTCGTGCAAGAACTGCCGGGAAATACATTCTAAAGAGCGGAGGAACATGACCCTCAAATACCCGGGCATTTTGAATGTTATTTGCACCCGTAAACTTAGAGGATCATGTGAAAATAATTGCAAAAGAAAATAAACCTTTTAGGCAATTTTGTGAAAATAATTTTTTCTGAAGTTTTTATTTTTGCCGTGGAAAAATGCCCATCATTTATATTTTATTTTTCTGATAATTTTAGTATATAAAAACTCTTTATTCCGAATTGATTTGATTTCCTTTTTAACGTTTTAGTTTCCTAGTTTTGAAAATAGGAATAGAATCACTTTTATTAGGAAATAGGAGGTGGCCCATTAAGAGCTTTCCAAATTTGGCCCAACAGAGGATCATCTCCTACCTCTCTCTCCCTCACGTCATAGAGAAACCTTCCATCCATGGAGAGGAGATCCCCACCTCCGGGATTCGCGAAGCCCTTTCCTTCCCGGCGCCTCCCGTCGCCTCTATAAGAAGCCTCACGTCCTCCTCGTTCCATTCCCGTTGAAACCGCCGCCTCTCCTCGCCTCTAGCTCGCGCATCCCTCGCTGGAGTTGTCATCGGAAAACTTGCCAGGAGCTCCCCACCTTCGGCCCCTGCACCCACCTCCCTGCACCCCTCCACTAGCAGTTTTTCCACCACCTCGCTGCACCCCTCCACCCCCTCCACCGCCCCCTGCTGCCCCTTCTCCACCTCCCCATCGCCATTGCCACGAGCAGCAGCAGCAACCAGCAGTTTTTCTTCCACCACCTCGCCCCCTACAGCCCCCCTCCACCTCGCCACCACCCCCTCCCAGGAGCCCCCACCTTCGCCCCCCCCCCTTCCCCACCCCTCGGCGGCCCCTCCCCCTTCCCCACCGGCGACCCAGCCTCCCTCGGCCACCATTGGCAGCCACGGGAGCAGCCCCAGCCAAAGGTAACCCCCACCTCTCTGTTGTTTTCTTTTTTTTCGTTTATAGCCCTTAGATCTTTGTTCTAGGGTGTAGATTAGATCCTACATAACCTTTCGGTTTAGTTTAGAAAGCCAACGGTTTATATTCACTTATTCTTTTAGCCAGTAGTTTTTGGTTAGCCTCGGCCGTTTTCTCCTAGTCTTGAAACAAACAGCACCCGCAGCCTATAGCAACTTGCCACGTGTACCCCTATTAGTTAGCTAGTTATCTTCAGTTTTTTCTGTCTAAACTGCAAAAACAGAAAGTTCCTGTTTTGTTTTGGTCACAACTTTTGATCCCGAAGTCCAATTACATTGATTCTTTTTCCGGTAGCTCACAAAGTTCCTGTAGTTGTTAAAAACATATAATTTGTCTATGTTTGAAATTTGCAAATATAAGTTAGATCAGATTTAGTTTAAACCTTGTTTTGCTTATTCCAGGAGTTTAAAAATAGCTTTTAATTTGATTCCTTTTGGTACTGATCACTACTGAGCTTATTTATTAGTCGTAAAAATTCCAGATTTGTTTGAGTATTTTAGCTCACTGTTTCTTATGAAACAATTTCTGTTTCACCTCTTTTAGGATTTCGGCTAAATTCCTTTTCTAGCTTTGTTTTAAAATATTTTATTTATTATTTCAGAAATATTATATTTTGTTTCTGTTAGATAAACAGTAGTTTTGCAACAAGTTTTTATTTTATTTTTATTTGTTATCATGAAATCAATTCTAGTTCCTTAGTAACTTGCAATTGGTTTCACCATTGTTTCAAATCCTGTTTGGGAAGACTTTCAAAAAGTTTTGTGAAAAATACTTTATTTTATATTAGTAAAACTTATATCTTAGTTCCTTGTTATTATTTTCTGTTGGACAAAAACTATTTAGTGTTTGACGTAGTAGAAGACTCCCTAGTCTTATTTGAAGTTTCTTTCGGTTTCTTACTCGCTCTCTCTCTTTTGTTTTGATTGCTAGAATGATTGCTAGTATGAGTGCTTATGTGAATGATATGTTTGGTATATAGATTTCATCGGAGAGTGACGAGTAATCTATCAAGTTGTTTTCTCGAGAAATTCTTCTTCGTCAACATCACCAGGCAAGTCACTTTGATCGTACTATCACCTATGTTTTATGCATCATAGTTCTACCATCCTATGCCCAATTGCATGCTTCTTAGGTACTTGGAAATTTTAGTATAGATTGTAGTATCATGTGGTAGGCACACAACAAGCCCGATACTTGGCCCGGGACGACAAATTTCATATTGCTATGCTTGAGTAGATGGGATTTCGGTTGAGTGCATAACAGGAGTGATGCGAGGTTGATTAAATAACCAAGACCGGTTAAGAAAAGATTTTCAAGACCTTGGACGCAATGCAACTCTGGGTGAAGGACGGTTGATCGGCTCCCTATGGAACCCAGCGGATGCCCGGGATGCTGGGGACGGCCATGACATCCTGCGGAAAGCTTCACCCAGGCTCAAAGAGACGTACGGAAATTTTCAAGACCCAAGGCTTACCTGCACAGCCACAAGTCATTATGGGCTCTGGCTTGGTTGGACAACGCGGCGACTCTCGACAGGCGGTGCTAGCAGATGTAGACGAACGGTAGGAACGGATGGGCACCGACAGGGATTCAGAGGGACGCGTTGAAAGACCATGTTTTGATCATCCAGTCTTCAAACACCTTGAAGTGCGAGGACATACACGGAGGCGATCAAATCTTGTGTGGAACGTGTGCAAAACTCTGCAGAGTACTCAAAACTAATCGATTAGCCGTGTCCATGGTCATGGACAACTTGAGCCAAAGGAACTGAAGTTATCTGGATTTCTCAACACCATTATATATATTTGATGAGGGTAATAATGATAACTCGGGTACGAGAATTGGTTGGCGGAACCATCTCGTTAACAACAAAAAACATAGTAACATTTTGCTTTTTAACCCTCTCTTGTT
>NC_058521.1:282096671-282104171 GCF_904849725.1 Hordeum vulgare subsp. vulgare | reverse complement strand
AAAATCTTGTCTTAACCGGTCTTGATTATTTAATCAACCTCGCATCACTCGTGTTATGCACTCAACCGAAACCCCGTCTACTCAAGCATAGCAATATGAAATTTGTCGTCCCGGGGCCAAGTATCGGGGTTCTTGTGTGCCTACCACAAGATACTACAATCTATACTAAAATTTCCAAGTACCTACTCAGCTTGAAATTGGTCATAGGATGGTGGAACTACGATGCATAAAACATAGGTGATAGTATGATCAAAGTGACTTGCTTGGTGATGTTCACGAAGAAGAATTTCTCGAGAAATAACTTGATAGACTACTCGTCACTCTCCGATGAAATCTATATAACAAACATATCATTCACATGAGCACTCATACTAGCAATCATTCTAACAATCAAAACAAAAGAGAGAGCGAAATAGGAATTTGAAGGAAACTTCAAATAATACTAGGGAGTCTTCTACTACATCAAACACTAAATAGTTTTCGTCCAACGGAAAATAATAACAGGGAACTAAGATATAAATTTAACTAAGATAAAATAGAGTATTTTTTTCACAAAACTTTTTTGAAAGTATTCCCAAACGGGATTTGAAATAATGGAGAAACCAATTGCAAGTTACTAAGGAACTAGAATTGATTTCATGATAACAAATAAAAATAAAATCAACACTTGTTGCAAAACTACTGTTAACTAACATAAACAAAACAATAATCTTTCCGAAATACAAAAGAAAATAATTTAAAACAATTTACAGAAAAAGAAATAGCCATAGTCCTAAAAGAGGTGAAACAGAAATTGTTTCACAAGATACCATGAGATAAAATACTCAAATAAATCTGAAATTTTTACCAATGATACATAAGATCACTAGTGATCAGTAGCAAAAGGAATCAAATTAAAAGCTATTTTTAAACTCCTGGAATAAGCAAAACAATGTTTAAACTAAATCTGATCTAATTCAAATTTGAAACATTCAAACATAGACAAATTATATGTTTTTAAAAACTACAGAAAAATTGGGATCTACTGGAAAAAGAATCAACCTCATTGGAGTTGTGGATCAAAGGTTATGAGCCAAACAAAATTGGAACTTTCTCTGTTTTTGAATTAAACAGAAAAAAAGAATAAAAGCTACGTAATGAACGGGCCACGTGGCGATTTCTGGTTGGCTTAGACCCGTGCGCTGCGGTGCTAAACTAACAAACGTCCGCACATTAGAAGAAAACGGTTTGGCTATTAAGTGATCTATTAGGGCCCTTATGATCAAGATCTAACGGTAACCAACAAAAAAAATCACAACAAAGAGGTGAGAGAGGTTTCTCACGTTGCTATCAGGGGAGGTTTCCTCCGGCGAGGTGGCCGGCGGGGTGAGCAGCTCCGACGTGGGGGAGGGGGTCGCCGGGGGGGGTGTGGTGGCGGAGGAGGGGGGGATTCGCCTCCTGGGAGGGGCGACGTGCTCCTGGCGAGGGGGGCGATGGAGAGCTCGTGGCGGTTCTTGTACTGGCCGAACTCCGGCGAGTCGAGGGTGGCGGCGTGGAGCGGCAATGCGGGGGTTTTAAGAGGAAAAATGGGGCACGGGGGTTGTGGCGAGGCTGCCGGTGGTCTTGGGTGGTGCGGGCGGCGAGGGTTTGCGCGACAGGGCGCCCGGGGAGTGTCCTGGAGCTCCGGCTCCGGCGAGGCACGGGTTCGGGTGCAGGGGCGGCGAGGGTGGAGGCTACGGGGGGGGGGGGGGGGGCGAGGTGCGGCGGAGGCTCGGCTTAAATAGCCGGAGAGCGGGTGGCCAGCAGCGAAGGTGGTGGAGATCGGGGGAGGGCCGGCGATGGCGGGGCTGTCGGTTCGGGAAGAAGGAAAGAGGGGACGAGGAAGGAAAGAGAAAGGCTCGGGGAGGAAGAAGATGATCGTGGGAGGGGAGGAGATCGGGCGTGGGGCCCACGGCTAGAGAGAGAGAGGCGAGGGGGCAAGATGCGGGCGGCCGATCCGTAGCCCCTGCGGCTGGCGAGGTGGGGATTCGACCCACACGCCTTAAATGGCGCTCGGGCAGTTTCCAAAAATAACAGAGAGGGTTTCCTATTTTCTATTTATTCAAAAACAGAAAGTAAATCAAAGAAAAGGTAAATAAATAAAATCTAAATATAAAGATATCATGTATCAAAATTTTCACAAAAATAATCTCTACACGATGAACATTTTTCCACGGTCAAAATAAATACTTCAAAAAAAAATATTTTTCAGGAAATGCCTAAAGGATTTTATTTACCTTTTGCAAATAGTTTTCAAATGATCCCTAAGTTTTAGGGTTCAATTATCTTTCAACAAAATTGCCCCTAGTTTGGAGGGTCATGTTCCTCCTCTCATATTTTTAATATATGACTCCAATTAAACCTTGAAATAGCAATAAGATCAACTATGAAAATTAAATCCATATAGGAAATCTTTTATTAGTTTTCAAATCCACCCTTTCTAAATCTTTATTGTAGAAGAAGTCATGTTATCTTCTCTCGCTGATTTTTAGTTGATGAATTTGAATTCACCAGAGAAAGGGGAAAGGCATTTTATTCCCTCTCAATCAAAAAAAGTTTAGAAAATTTCAAATTTGACTCAAGTTTAAATCACTCAAACGAACAAACAATCATTCTAACAATTATATTAACATTCCAAAATTTGGGATGTTACAAACCTACCACACTTAAAACGAATCTCGTCCTCGAGATTCGAAGAGGCTAGAAAGAAAGGTTAGAATTTGGGGGCCTTTGAACAAATCCAACCTCCGGCAAAGCGGGATGCTACCACACTTAAAATGAGAGGTACTGGTCCCTTAAGATTTTAACAATCCTCTGGGTTTTGGCATCTGACTCCTCAGAGTCTTTATATCTTCCATTATATTCATAACGTCTCCATCAAAAACGAGGGCTCTTCCGTTGATATAACCTTCTTCCGTTACTGGGTCTTCTTAACTGACAGTCTCGTGGTCAATTCTAAATAATATATCGATGGTTCTCATGGTGGTCTACCATTTGTGGTTATCCTGCACAGAGAAGGGTCTTGGTTTCATTCTCACCGTAAAATTTCCTACGCGTGACAACAGATGCCATGTACTTGGGGCTTTCCTTAATCATTCTAAGGCTTAAACAAAAGCTTCAAAGAACATCCTCTCTCTATATGGGTAAGTCTCTCAGATTTACCATTCTGAATAGCAAGATAAATGATAAGAGTAAGTCGTCATGGTGATCAATCCATTCCGCACCCAAATCATTTCTCTGTATAAGGTTTAGCGAATCTCGCATTCTAACACTTGGGCATCCTCACAAGCGTTGCAGAATTTCTCTTGTCCACGAACGAAGTTCGGATAATCCATTGGTTCTGCAAGCTGAACGGAACATCTATCGTATCTTCACAACTCTCAGGTTTTCGTATGCTCCAAAGAAAACGTTTGCTGATCCATCATAGCTTCTTCCATAAATCATATTCATTTCATAATCAATCCTTTATTACATCCTTAATTTTATCCTCAAAAACTCCAATTCAAAAGTATTATATTACAAATGTTGCCATCCACATTGTTCGGTATGGTCGAGCATTTCTGCCAACTTTATTCATCTGCCTCTCTTGGAGGTACTTTACTTCCACTCGAACTTGCCGAGGTGCTCCTTGAAATCATCCATCTTTTGCTTCATCATGGTGGTCGTGAGCTTCATCTCCATCATCTCCGCTTGCACTTCACCCAGGTATTCCTGGGTATGACGGAGTCTTCCTTCAAGTATTTCTCCAATCTGACATATGGCTTCCATGGCAGCTTGACGAACAGCATCAAAGAAGGTTGCTCGTGGTACACGTGAAATGAAAAAGTATTGCCTCATAGTCTTTGGACAAACTCCTTTCACATGGTGGAGGTGTACTTCCACATACCAAAGTTCTACTCCACTTTCCATGAATTGGTAGCCTTTGTAGACTGCATCTCCTTCAAGATGAATGTGCTTCATCATGTCCTTCAGGAATTTTGGGTAATCATGATCATTGGTCAGGGTCATGATCATTTCTGGGCCCTTGAGGAATGACTCGTAGAGAATTGCCATCTGCAGGTGTCAGTAAATAGGTACTCAGAGGAATGTATATGTCTCCTTGTTAATCATGGTACACTCCTACTCAATGGATCCCGTGGGTTTACCGATTACTGCCACACTTAAAATGAATTATACTCATGCCTGCATAGACCATATTTTCTCATATCCTCATAATTGTTCAGAGATCTTTGCTCGTAGAGAAACAACGCATACATTTTCAACATAGGCAATCATGAGACAATAAATTCCATTTATTCATGATGTTATTACAATATCAGGGACTTCTGTTACAAAAATTTCACTCCATGATCTCATGAAAAACAAGAGTTATTCGGATCATACTTATTGCCATGGTCAAAACTTAACTACTCCATTCTAGCTTTCTTCCTTTGCGGACAATCGCTAGCAAAATGTCCTGCTTCCTTGCAACGAAAGCAAATGAGCTCTGACAAGTCTCGAGGCTTCTTAGCTTTTGCTTTTGCTCCTTGGATTTCCGGCTTCCTTCCTGAGCACATGTATTTGTGGTGGCCAAATTCCATACACTTGTAACATCTGACATGACTCAGGTCTATATCTGCAGAGAATTGGCTCTTCCGAGGGTACTTTTTCTTCTTTCTGGACTCCTTCATTTTGGCCAGTTCTTCTATTTCAAGTGGATCAAACTCCACTTCTTCCGTCGGGAAGTTTCCCAGATACTCTTGGCTTCTCTTCGTGCAATCCTGTCAATAATGTCCTTCTTCTCCACATGACTAGCATGGATTGGAGAAAAATCTGGTCAGACCTTGTCCATCAGGGTCTTCAATATTTTCGTTCATCACCGGTCCTTCTAGAATCTTCTTCTTGAGGGTTTCCTTCACTGCATCTTTCTGCTGCTTGACAACTTGTTGCACCTTGGGGTAAATGTGACACTGAGCTGGGTAGTGGTTGGTTCCTTCACAAAGGAAACAAGTTACCTGACTGCTTGGGCACTCCTCAGCTGGGTGATTTTCTTCACAATTAGTGCATCCATCCTTGTGTTCTTCCTGGGTGTGACCTATTTCTCCATAGATCTTGCATGCACAAGTCTTCTCCTTCGGATTATCATAGCACTTCTGAATAAGTCGGGATCTTAACAGAGTGTTCTTGAATTCGTCCCAACTTTCTGCTCCACTAAATCCTTGTATGGCATGGTGCATTTTCCACCAGATTGCATCACTTTGGGTAAAGTACTGGAAAGTGTGTTCCACTTCATACTTCCTTGAGATCAAGTTGCTCCTGAAGTGGTTCTCCATGTTTTGAATCCATATATCAGCCTCCGACTGGGTCATTGGTCCAGAGACTACAAGTCCAGCTTCATACTCCATCTCGTAGGGTTGAGGTTTTGGGGATGAGACGGGTAAGAGAGGGAGGGAGATACAAACAATATTTTTGAGAATAGGTTTTCTTTGTGGCCATTGGAAAACACACACCAATGACGGCTCACAAATCATCGTATCTAACGTGGGTTTACAAAAGGGGATTGGACTTCTAATGGTCATATATTTATTCGAACACTTTAGGGTCTTCGAGTTCTTCGGGTCTTGAGGGTCTTCAATTGGTGCAGCTTTAATTCTTCAAATGCATGATGAAATCCTCTTTACTATGAAGTGGGACTCAGTTGATCCTTCATGAGGTCAAAGGGGTAAGGGGATTGTATAACTATTTGAGGTGAGAGAGAACATTTGACGAAATCAGAAGAGATGAGAAGTAAAAGGTGTTCTCGAAAATAAGATGTTTGAGCGTTCCTCTCCTAAGAAGTTTCCAGTTTCTAGGGTCACGTCCTACAGTCAACATGTGCTCTGATACAGTTTCTGTAGCGACCCGACTCAAGAGGAGTCAAGCCTCTGTGTTTCTGTGCCATCCCTGGATCAGTATGCTGGCACACACAGTACATCAATGTATATATCAAAGTGCAATCACATGTAAATAGCGTAAAACTGATATATACCTTAGTTATTTCAGCGGAAGCAGTCAAGGGAGTGGAGTCCCAATAAACACCAACGGCAAGTTGAGTGTAGACCGTAACCCTGAATCGTACTCTTACTCGTCGAAGAAAAATATCTGCAACATAAGACGTTGCAGCCGTGTAGGTCAGCATATAGAATATGCCGGCAAGTCACACAAGAGAGGGGTGAAAAGTAATCATCTATACTATATGCATATATGGAAGGTGGTGTTGTATGTTTTAGCGTAAAGCAAATTTTCTCCTACAACAACAGAGGGGCTAAAAGCAAAATGATTACTACGTTGTTTGTTGTTAACGAGATGGTTCCGCCAACAAATTCTCGTACCCGAGTTGTCAATAATTCCCACATCCATATTATTATTTGTGTTGAGAATTTTAGATAACTTCAGTTCCTTTGGCTTAAGTTGTCCATGACCGTGGACACGGCTAATCGATTAGGTTTGAGTACTCTGCAGAGTTTTGCACACGTTCCCCACAAGATTTGATCGCCTCCGTGTATGTCCTCGCACTCCAGGGTGTTTGAAGACCGGATGATCAAAACATGGTCTTTCAACGGGACCCTCTGAATCCCTGTCGGTGCCCATCCATTCCTACCGTTCTTCTACATCTGCTAGCACCGCCTGTCCAGAGTCGCCGCGTTGTCCAACCAAGCCAGAGCCCATAATGACTTGTGGCTATGCAGGTAAGCCTTGGGTCTTGAAAATATCCGTCCGTCTCTTTGAGCCTGGCTGAAGCTTTCCACAGGATGTCATGGCCTCTCCAGCATCCCGGGTCATCCACTGGGTTCTCCAGGGAGCCGATCAACCGTCCTTCACCCAGAGTTGCATTGCGTCCGAGGTCTTGAAAATCTTGTCTTAACCGGTCTTGATTATTTAATCAACCTCGCATCACTCGTGTTATGCACTCAACCGAAATCCCGTCTACTCAAGCATAGCAATATGAAATTGGTCGTCCCGGGGCCAAGTATCGGGGTTGTTGTGTGCCTACCACATGATACTACAATCTATACTAGAATTTCCAAGTACCTACTAAGCATGCAATTGGGCATAGGATGGTGGAACTACGATGCATAAAACATAGGTGATAGTATGATCAAAGTGACTTGCCCGGTGATGTTGACGAAGAAGAATTTCTCGAGAAATAACTTGATAGACTACTCGTCACTCTCCGATGAAATCTATATAACAAACATATCATTCACATGAGCACTCATACTAGCAATCATTCTAACAATCAAAAAAAAAGAGAGCGAAATAGGAATTTGAAGGAAACTTCAAATAAGACTAGGGCGTCTTCTACTACATCAAACACTAAATAGTTTTCGTCCAATAGAAAATAATAACAGGGAACTAAGATATAATTTAACTAAGATAAAATAGAGTATTTTTTTTCATAAAACTTTTTTGACAGTATTCCCAAACGGGATTTGAAACAATGGGGAAACCAATTGCAAGTTA
>NC_058521.1:282084171-282086671 GCF_904849725.1 Hordeum vulgare subsp. vulgare | reverse complement strand
CATCGTTGTTGTTGTTGTTGTTGTTGTTGTTGTTCTTGTTCTTGTTCTTGTTGTTGTTCTGGTTGTTGTTCTTGATGTGGCTCTTGTTGTTGCTGTGACTATCATCGTCGTTTTCGTGGTGACGGTGGTGGACGTCGTCATCATCGTTGTCGTCCTCGTCATCGTTGTCATCATCATCGTCGTCGTCGTCGTCGTCATCCTTGTTGTTGTTGTTCTTGTTGTTGTCGTTGTTGTTGTTGTTGTTGTTGATGATGATGATGTTGTTGTTGTTGTTGTTGTTGTCATCGTTGTAATCGTCATCGTCGTCATCGTCATCATCGTCGTCATCGTCTTCATTCTCGTCGTCATCGTCGTCGTCGTCGTTGTTGTTGTTGTGGTTGTTGTTGTTGTTGTTGTTGTTGTTGTTGTTGTCGTTATTGTTATTGTTGTTGTTATTGTTGTTGTTGTTGTTGTTCTTGTACTTGTCCTTGTTGTCGTCGTCATCGTCGTCTTCGTTGTTGTTGCTGTTGTTTTTCTTGTTGTTCTTGTTCTTGTAGTCATCCTCGTCGTCGTCCTCGTTGTTTTTTGTTTTTCTTTTTGGTGTCGTCGTCGTCGTCGTCATCGTTGTTGTTGTTGTTGTTCTGATCACTGTTATTGTTGTCATCGTCGTCGTCATCGTCATTGTTCTTATTGTTGTTCTTGTTGTTCTTGTTGTTGTTGTCATTGTTGTTGTTGTTGTCGTCGTCATCATCGTTGTCGTCGTCTTCATTGTTCTTATTGCCATCGTTGTCGTCATTGTTCTTGTTATAGTTTTTGTTGTTCTTATCGTTCTTGTTGTTCTTGTTGTTGTTGTTGTTGTTGTTGTTGTTGTCGTGGTTGTCGTCGTCATGCTTCTTATTGTTGTTGTTGTTGTTGTTGTTGTTGTTGTTGTTGTCCTTGTTGTTGTTTTTGTTGTTGTCGTTTTTGTCGTTGTTGTTGTTATTGTCATTGTTGTCGTTGTTCTCATCATTAGCGTTGTTGGCGTCTACGTCGTTGTCGTCATCATGGTTGTTGTTTTTGTTGTTGTTGTTGTTGTTGTTGTTGTTGTTGTTGTTGCTGCTGTTGTTGTTGTTGATGATGATGTTGTTGTTGTCGTCGTCGTCTTCATTGTTGTTGTTGTTGTTGTTGTTGTTGTTGTTGTTATTGTTGTTGTTTATGTTGTTGTTGTTGTTGTCATCGTCGTCGTCCTCTTCGTTGTTGTTGTTTTTGTAGTAGTAGTTGTTGTTGTTGTCAGTGTTGTCGTTAATGTTGTTGTTGTCATTCTTGTTGTTGTTATCGTTCTTCTCATTGTCCTCGTCATTGTCGTCGTTGTCGTTGTTGTCGTAGTTGTCATCGTCGTCCTTATGGTTGTTGGTGTTGTTGTAGCAGTTGTTGTTGCTGTTGTAGTCATCGTCATCGTGGTCATCGTCGTCATCATCATCGTCATCATCGTCGTCATCGTCGTCATCGTTATCGTCGCCTTCATTGTTTTTATTGTTGTTGTCGTTGTTGCCGTTGTTGTCGTTGCTGCCGTTGTTGTCGTTGCTGCCGTTGTGGTCGTTGTTGTTCTTGTTGTTATCGTTGTTGTCGTTGTTCTCGACATTGTCGTTGTTGTCATCGTTGTCGTCGTCGCCGTCGTTCTCGTCGCCGTCCTTCTTGTTGTTGTTATCGTTGTGGTTGTTGTTGTTGTTGTTATGGTCATCGTTCTCGTCATCATCATCGTCGTTGTTGTTGTTGTTGTTGTTGTTGTTGTTGTTGTTTTTTTTGTCATCGTTGTCATCGTCATCGTCGTCATCATCGTCGTCATCATCTTCATTCTCGTCGTCGTCGTCGTCGCTGTTGTCGATGTTGTTGTGGTTGTGCTTGTTGTTGTTGTTGTTGCTATTGCTGTTGTTGTTCTTGTTCTTATTGTCGTCGTCATCTCGTCTTCGTTATTGTTATTATTTTTCTTGTTGGTCTTGTTGTTCTTGTTGCTGTAGTCATCATCGTCGTCGTCCTCGTTGTTTTTTTGTTGGCGTTGTTGTCGTTGTCATTGTTGTCTTTGTTGTTGTTGTTTTTTATTGTCGTTGTTGTCGTCGTTGTTGTTGTTGTTGTTGTTGTTTTTGTTTTTCTTGTTGATGTTGTTCTTGTTGTTGTTGTTCTTGTTCTTGTCCTTATTGTCTTCGTCATCGTCATCTTCGTTGTGGTTGTTGTTTTTCTTGTTTTTCTTGTTGTTCTTGTTGTTGTAGTCATCGTCATAGTCGTCCTCGTTGTTTTTTTGTCGTCGTTGTCGTTGTTGTCGTTGTTGTCCTTGTTGTCGTTGTCGTCATTGTTTTTGTTGTCGTTGTTGTCAATGTTGTTGTTGTTGCTTTGTCGTTGTTGTCGTTGTTGTTGTTCTAATCATTGTCGTTGTTGTCATCGTCGTCGTCATCGTCTTTGTTGTTGTTGTTGTTGTTGTTGTTGTTGTTGTTGTTGTTGTTGTTCTTGTTGTTGTTGTTGTTCTTGTTCTTGTTGTTGTTGTTCT
>NC_058521.1:282061671-282079171 GCF_904849725.1 Hordeum vulgare subsp. vulgare | reverse complement strand
CACTGTTGTCGTCGTTGTCGTTGTTGTTATTCTTGTTGTTGTCGTTGTGCTCATCGTCGTGCTCTGGTACCATTTCTGTAGCGACCCGACTCAAAACGAGTCAAGCCTCTATGTATCTGTGCCATCCCTGGATCAGTATGCTGGCACACACAGTACATCAATGTATATATCAAAGTGCAATCACATGTAAATAGCGTAAAACTGATATATACCTTAAATATTTCAGCGGAAGCAGTCAAGGGAGTGGAGTCCCGATAAACACCAACGGCAAGTTGAGTGTAGACTGTAACCCTGAATCGTACTCTTACTCGTCGACGAAAATATCTGCAACATAAGACGTTGCAGCCGCGTAGGTCAGCATATTGAATATGCCGGCAAGTCACATATGAGAGGGGTGAAAAGTAATCATCCATACTATATGCATATATGGCAGGTGGGGCTATAAGTTTTTAGCGAAAAGCAAGTTTTCTCCTACATCAAGAGAGGGCTAAAAGCAAAATGTTACTACATTGTTGGTTGTTAACGAGATGGTTCCGCCAACCAGTTCTCGTACCCGAGTTGTCAATAATTACCCTCATCAAATATATTTAATGGTGTTGAGAAATCTAGATAACTTCAGTTCCTTTGGCTCAAGTTGTCCATGACCGTGGACACGGCTAATCAATTAGGTTTGGGTACTCTGCAGAGTTTTGCACACGTTCCCCACAAGATTTGATCGCCCCCGAGTATGTCCTCGCACTTCAGTGTGTTTGGAGACCGGATGATCAAAACATGGTCTTTCAACGGGTCCCTCTGAATCCCTGTCGGTGCCCATCCATTCCTACCGTTCTTCTACATCTGCTAGCACCGCCTGTCCAGAGTCGCCGCGTTGTCCAACCAAGCCAGAGCCCATAATGACTTGTGGCTGTGTAGGTAAGCCTTGGGTCTTGAAAATATCCGTCCGTCTCTTTTAGCCTGGGTGAAGCTAACCGCAGGATGTCATGGCCGTCCCCAGCATCCCAGGTCATCCACTGGGTTCTCCAGGGAGCCGATCAACCGTCCTTCACCCAGTGTTGCATTGCGTCCGAGGTCTTGAAAATCTTGTCTTAACCGGTCTTGATTATTTAATCAACCTCGCATCACTCGTGTGATGCACTCAACCGAAATCCCGTCTACTCAAGCATAGCAATATGAACTTTGTCGTCCCGGGGCCAAGTATCGGGGTTGTTGTGTGCCTACCACATGATACTACAATCTATATTAAAAATTTGCAAGTACCTAAGCAACATGCAATTGGGCATAGGATGGTAGAACTACGATGCATAAAACATAGGTGATAGTATGATCAAGTGACTTGCCTGGTGATGTTGACGAAGAAGAATTTCTCGAGAAAATAACTTGATAGACTACTCGGCACTCTCCGATGAAATCTATATAAAAAACATATCATTCACATAAGCACTCATACTAGCAATCATTCTAGCAGTCAGAACAAAAGAGAGAGCGAATAGGAATTCCGAAAGAAACTTCAAGTAAGACTAGGGAGTCTTCTACTACGTCAAACAGTAAATAGTTTTTGTCTAACAGAAAATAATAACAAGGAACTAAGATATGAGTTTAACGAAGATAAAATAAAGTATTTTTCACAAAACTTTTTTGAAAGTATTCCCAAACGGGATTTGAAACAATGCGGAAAGCAATAGCACGTTACTACGGGACTAGAGTTGATTTCATGAAAACAAAATAAAAATATAATCAACACTTGTTGCAAAACTACTGTTATCTAACATGAACAAAACAATAATGTTTCTGAAATAATAAAGAAAATATTTTAAAACAAAAATAGAAAATGAGATAGCCGAAATCTGAAAAGAGGTGAAACAGAAATTGTTTCACATGAAACAGTGAGCTAAAATACTCAAACAAATCGGAAATTTTTACCACTGATAAATAAGATCACTAGTGATCAATACCAAAAGGAATCAAATTAAAAGCTATTTTTGAAGTCCTGTAATAGGCAAAACAAGATTTAAACTAAATCTGATCTAACTTATATTTGAAAATTTCAAACATAGACAAATTATATGTTTTTAATAACTACAGGTAATTTGTGAGCTACAGGAAAAAGAATCACTATCATTGGACTTCGGGATCAAAAGTTGTTGGCTAAACAATATTGAAACTTTCTGTTTTTGCAATTTAGACGGAAAAACTGAAGCTAACTAGTAACTAGCAGGGGGTACACGTGGCATGTTGTGATAGGCTGCGGAGGATGTTTGCTGCAAACTTAGGAGGAAACGGCCGAGCACTAGCAAACCCGCTGGCTAAAAGAATAAGTGAATTAAAAACCGCCGGTTTTCTAATCTAAACCGAAGAGGTATTTAGGATCTAATCTACACCTTTGAAATAAGATCTAAGGGCTAACAAAACAAAACAAAAAAAACAGAGAAGAGGAGGGAGTTACCTCGGCTGGGAAGTTGCCCCCGTGCTGGCTGCTGGTGGCAAGGTGGAGGGGGGCTCCGGTGGGGTGGGGAGGGGCCGGCGGGAGGAGGGGGCACTCCGGCGGGGTGAGCAAGGGGTGGTGCGGCGAGGTGGGGTGGGTGCAGCGAGGGTGGTGGAGGATCCTCGGGGGCAAGGTGGAGCTACAAGGGGAGGGGCCGAAGGGTGGAAGCTGCTGGTGTCTCTGGTCGCTGGTGGCGAGGTGATGAGGAGCAGCAGCAGCGGGGTGGAGAGGTGGTGTAGGAGGGGGCCGAGTGGTGGGGAGGTGGTGGCGCGGTGAGGTAGGCTCGGCAGGGGGAAAGGGTGCAGGGGGGGCCGATGGAGGAGTTCTCTGGCAAGTTTTCCGGTGACAACTCCGGCGAGGGGTGCGCGAGCTAGAGGCGAGGAGAGGGGAAGATATCAACGGGAATGGAACGAGGAGGACGTGGGGCTTCTTATAGAGGCGACGGGAGGCGCTGGGAAGGAAAGGATTTCGCTAATCCCGGAGGTGGGGATCTCCTCTCCATGGAAGGCAAGTTTTTCTGTGACGTGATGGAGAGATGGAGGTAGGAGATGATCTTCCTGGGCCAAAATAGGGAAGGGTCTTAATTGGGCCAGCTCCTATTTCCTAATAAAAGTGATTCTATTCCTATTTTCAAAACTAGGAAACTAAAACGTTAAAAAGGAAATCAAATCAATTCGGAATAAAGAGTTTTTATATACTAAAATTAATAGAAAAATAAAATATAGATGATGGGCATTTTTCCACGCCAAAAATAAAAACTTCAGAAAAAATTATTTTCACAAAATTGCCAAAAAGGTTTATTTTCTTTTGCAAATAATTTTCAAATGACCCTCTAAGTTTTAGGGTGCAAATAACATTCAAAATGCCCGGGTATTTGAGGGTCATGTTCCTCCGCTCTTTAGAATGTATTTCCCGGCATTTTGTTGCACGAAGAAAACGAATGGAAATGCAAAAGAATTCAATGCAAATATCTCCGTTCAAATTATTTATAGTTGAAGAAGTCATGTCATCTTCTCCCTTTGCTTTTAAAAGCTTGAATTTGAATTCACCGGAGAAGGGGAAAGTCATTTTATTCCCTCTCATTCATAAGTTTCGAAAAGTTTCAAATTTCACACAAGTTTCAGTCACTCAGCAAACAAACAAACAATCAATCTAATAATTATATTAACATTCCAAAATTTAAAATTTTGGGATGTTACAAACTACGACACTTACAATGAATCTCGTCCTCGAGATTCGAAGAGGCTAGAAAGAAAGGTTAGAGTTTGGGGATCTTCTAACAAATCCAATCTATGGCAAGGTGGGGTGCTACAACACTTAAAATGAGAGTTACTGGTCGTTCAAATTTTTAACAATCCTTTGGGGTCTTGGCATCTTGCTCGTCAAATTCTTCATGGTAACTTCTTTGGTGAAGTTCTTCCATTATATTCATAATGTTTCCATCAAAATCGAGGGTTCTTCTGTTGATATAAGATTCTTCCGTCACTGGGTCTTCTTAACTGAAAAGTCTCGTGACCATTCTAAATAACCTATCGATGATTCTCATGGTGGTCTACCATTTGTGGTTATCCTGCAGAGAGAAGGGTCTTGGTTTCATCCTCACCGTAAAATTTCTTACGCGTGACAACAAGTGCCATGTACATGGGGCTTTCATTATACCATTCTAAGGCTTAAAAAAAAGGCTTCAAAGAACGTCGTCTGTCACTATGGATAAGTCTCTGAGATTTACCATTCCGAATAGCAAGATAAATGATAAGAGTAAGTCGTCATGGTGATCAATCCATTCCGCACCCAAATCATTTCTCTGTATAAGGTTTAGCGAATCTCGCATTCTAACACTTGGGCATCCTCACAAGCGTTGCAGAATTTCTCTTGTCCACGAACGAAGTTCGGATAATCCATTAGTTCTGCAAGCTGAACGAAACATCTATCGTATCTTCACAACTCTCAGGTTCTCGTATGCTCCTAAGAAAACGGATTGCTGATCCATCATAGCTTCTTCCATAAATCATATCCATTCATAATCAATCCTTTATTACATCCTTAATTTCTCCTTAAAAAGTCCAATTCAAAAATACTCTATTACAAATGCTGCCATCCACATGGTTCGGTATGGTCGAGCATTTCTGCCAACTTTATTCATGTGCCTCTCTTGGAGGTACTTTAGTTCCACTCGAACTTTCCGAGGTGCTCCTTGAAATCATCCATATTTTGCTTCATCATGGTGGCCATTAGCTTTATCTCCATCATCTCCGCACATACATCACTGAGGTATTCCTGGGTATGACGGAGTCTTGCTTCAAGTATTTCTCCAATCTGACGTATGGCTTCCATTGCAACTTCGCGAACAGCATCAAAGAAGGTTGCTCGTGGTACACGCGAAATGAAAAAGTATTGCCCCATAGTCTTTGGAGAAACTCCTTTCACATGGTGGAGGTGTACTTCCACGTACCAAAGTTCCACTCCATTCTCCATGAATGGGTAGCCTTTGTAGACTTCATCTCCTTCAAGGTGCATGTGCTTCATCATGTCCTTCCGGATTTTCGGGTAATCATGATCACTGGTCAGGGTCATGATCCTTTGTGGGCCCTTGAGGATTGACTCGTAGAGAGTTGTCATCTGCAGGTGTCAGTAAATAGGTACTCAGAGGAATGTATATGTCTCCTTGGTAGTTATGGCACATTCCTACTCAGTGGATCATGTGGGTGTACCGATTACTACCACACTTGAATGAATTATACTCATGCCTCAATAGACCATATTTTCTCATATCCTCATAATGTCCAGAGATCTTTGCTCGGAGAGAAACAACGCATACAGTTTCTACATAGGCAATCATGAGACAATAAATTCCTTTTATTCATGATGTTATTACAATCTCAGGGACTTCTGTTACAAAAAATTTCACTCCATGATCTTATGAGAAACAAGAGTGCTTCGGATTACACTTATTGCCATGGTCAAAACTTAACTACTCCATTCTAGCTTTCTTCCTTTGTGGACAATCGCTGGCAAAATGTCCTGCTTCCTTGCAACAAAAACAAATGATTTCTGACAAGTCTCGAGGCTTCTTAGCTTCTGCTTTTGCTCCTTGGATTCCCAGCTTCCTTCCTGAGCACATGTATTTGTGGTGGCCAAATTTCATACACTTGTAACATCTGACATGACTCAGGTCTATGTCTGCAGAGATTTGGTTCTTTCGAGGGTACTTTTTCTTCTTTCCGGACTCCTTCATCTTGGCCAGTTCTTCTATTTCAAGTGGATCAAACTCCACTTCTTCCGTCGGGAAGTTTCCCAGATACTCTTGGCTTCTCTTCGTGCAGTCCTGTGAATAATGTCCTTCTTCTCCACATGAGTAGCATGCGTTGGAGAAAAATCTGGTCAGACCTGGTCCATCAGGGTCTTCAATATTTTCGTTCATCACCGGCTCTTGTAGAATCTTCTTCTTGAGTGTTTCCTTCACTATATCGTTCTGCTGCTTGACAACTTGTTGCACCTTGGGGTAAATGTGACACTTAGCTGGGTAGTGGGTGGTTCCTTCACACAAGAAACAAGTCACCTGACTAGTTGGGCATTCCTCAGCTGGGTGATTTTCTTCACAATGAGTGCATCCGTCCGTGTGTTCTTCCTGGGTGTGTCCTATTTCTCCACAGATCTTGCATGCACAAGTCTTCTCCTTCGGATTGTCATATCACTTCAGAATAAGTCGGGATCTTAACAGAGTGTTCTTGAATTCGTCCCAATTTTCTACTCCACTAAATCCTTGTATGGCATGGTGCATTTTCGACCAGATAGCAGAACTTTGTGTAAAGTACTGAAGAGCGTGTTCCACTTCATGCTTCCTTGAGATCAAGTTGCTCCCGAAGCGGTTCTCCATGTTTTGAATCCATATATCAGCCTCCAGCTGGGTCATTGGTCCAGAGACTACAAGTCCAGCTTCATACTCTATCTGGTAGGGTTGAGGTTTTGGGGATGAGACGGGTAAGAGAGGGAGGGAGATACACGCAATACAAACAATATTTTTGAGAATAGGTTTTATTTGTGGCTGTCGATCGTATCTAACGTGGGTATATAACAGGGGTTTGGACTTCTAATGGTCATATAAATATTCGAACGCTTCAGGGTCTTCGAATTCTTCGGGTCTTGAGAGTCTTCAATTGGTGCAGCTTCAATTCTTCAATGCATGATGAAATCCTCTTTACTTTGAAGTGGGACTAAGTTGATCCTTCATGTGGTCAAAGGGGTAAGGGTATTGTCTAACTATTTGAGGTGAGAGGGAACATTCGATGAAATCAGAAGAGATGAGAAGTAAAAGGTGTTGTTGAAAATAAAAATTTTGAGAGATCCTTTCCTAAGAAATTTCCAGTTTCTAGGGTCACGTCCTACAGTCAACATGTGCTCTGATACCATTTCTGTAGCGACCCGACTCAAAACGAGTCAAGCCTCTATGTATCTGTGCCATCCCTGGATCAGTATGCTGGCACACACAGTACATCAATGTATATATCAAAGTGCAATCAGATGTAAATAGCGTAAAACGGATATATACCTTAAATATTTCAGCGGAAGCAGTCAAGGGAGTGGAGTCCCAATAAACACCAACGGCAAGTTGAGTGTAGACCGTAACCCTGAATCGTACTCTTACTCGTTGAGGAAAATATCTGCAACATAAGACGTTGCAGCCGTGTAGGTCAGCATATTGAATATGCCGGCAAGTCACATATGAGAGGGGTGAAAAGTAATCATCCATACTATATGCATATATGGCAGGTGGGGCTATAAGTTTTTAGCGAAAAGCAAGTTTTCTCCTACATCAAGAGAGGGCTAAAAGCAAAATGTTACTACATTGTTGGTTGTTAACGAGATGGTTCCGCCAACCAGTTCTCGTACCCGAGTTGTCAATAATTACCCTCATCAAATATATTTAATGGTGTTGAGAAATCTAGATAACTTCAGTTCCTTTGGCTCAAGTTATCCATGACCGTGGACACGGCTAATCGATTAGGTTTGAGTACTCTGCAGAGTTTTGCACACGTTCCCCAAAAGATTTGATCGCCCCCGAGTATGTCCTCGCACTTCAGGGTCTTTGAAGACCGGATGATCAAAACATGGTCTTTCAACGGGTCCCTCTGAATCCCTGTCGGTGCCCATCCATTCCTACCGTTCTTCTACATGTGCTAGCACCGCCTGTCCAGAGACGCCGCGTTGTCCAACCAAGCGAGTGCCCATAATGACTTGTGGCTGTGCAGGTAAGCCTTGGGTCTTGAAATATCCGTCCGTCTCTTTGAGCCTGGGTGAAGCTTTCCTCAGGATGTCATGGCCGTCCCCAGCATCACGGGTCATCCACTGGGTTCTCCAGGGAGCCGATCAACCGTCCTTCACCCAGTGTTGCATTGCGTCCGAGGTCTTGAAAATCTTGTCTTAACCGGTCTTGATTATTTAATCAACCTCGCATCACTCGTGTTATGCACTCAACCGAAATCCCGTTTACTCAAGCATAGCAATATGAACTTTGTCGTCCCGGGGCCAAGTATCGGGGTTGTTGTGTGCCTACCACATGATACTACAATCTATACTAAAAATTTCCAAGTACCTAAGCAGCATGCAATTGGGCATAGGATGGTAGAACTACGATGCATAAAATGTAGGTGATAGTATGATCAATTGACTTGCCTGGTGATGCTGACGAAGAAGAATTTCTCGAGAAAATAACTTGATAGACCACTCGTCACTCTCCGATGAAATCTATATAACAAACATATCATTCACATAAGCACTCATACTAGCAATCATTCTAGCAATCAAAACAAAAGAGAGAGCGAATAGGAATTCCGAAAGAAACTTCAAATAAGACTAGGGAGTCTTCTACTACGTCAAACACTAAATAGTTTTTGTCTAACAGAAAATAATAACAAGGAACTAAGATATGAGTTTAACGAAGATAAAATAAAGTATTTTTCACAAAACGTTTTTGAAAGTATTCCCAAACGGGATTTGAAACAATGCGGAAAGCAATTGCACGTTACTACGGGACTAGAATTGATTTCATGAAAACAAAATAAAAATAAAATCGACACCTGTTGCAAAACTACTGTTATCTAACATGAACAAAACAATAATGTTTCTGAAATAATAAAGAAAATATTTTAAAACAAAAATAGAAAATGAAATAGCCGAAATCTTAAAAGAGGTGAAACATAAATTGTTTCACATGAAACAGTGAGCTAAAATACTCAAACAAATCGGAAATTCTTACCACTGATAAATACGATCACTAGTGATCAGTACCAAAAGGAATCAAATTCAAAGCTATTTTTAAACTCTTGTAATAGGCAAAACAAGGTTTAAACTAAATCTGATCTAACTTATATTTGAAAATTTCAAATATAGAAAAATTATATGTTTTTAAAAACTACAGGACATTTGTGAGCTACAGCAAAAAGAATCACTATCATTGGACTTCGGGATCAAAAGTTGTGGGCTAAACAAGATTGAAACTTTCTGTTTTTGCAATTTAGACAGAAAAACTGAAGCTAACTAGTAACTAGCAGGGGGTACACGTGGCATGTTGTGATAGGCTGCGGGGGATGTTTGTTGCAAACTTAGGAGCAAACGGCCGAGGACTAGCAAACCCGCTGGCTAAAAGAATATGTGAATTAAAAAGCGCCGGTTTTCTAATCTAAACCGAAGAGGTATTTAGGATCTAATCTACACATTTGAAATAAGATCTAAGGGCTAACAAAACAAAAGAAAAAAAAACAGAGAAGAGGAGGGAGTTACCTCGGCTGGGAAGTTGCCCCCGTGCTGGCTCCTGGTGGCGAGGTGGAGGGGGGGCTCCGGTGGGGTGGGGAGGGGCCGGCGGGAGGAGGGGGCACTCCGGCGGGGTGAGGAAGGGGTGGGGCGGCGAGGTGGGGTGGGTGTAGCGAGGGTGGTGGAGGTTCCTCGGGGGCAAGGTGGAGCTACAAGGGGAGGGGCCAAAGGGTGGAAGCTGCTGGTGTCTCTGGTCGCTGGTGGCGAGGTGATGAGGAGCAGCAGCAGCGGGGTGAAGAGGTGGTGTAGGAGGGGGGCGAGTGGTGGGGAGGTGGTGGCGGGGTGAGGTAGGCTCGGCAGGGGGAAAGGGTGCAGGGGGGGCCGATGGAGGAATTCTCTGGCAAGTTTTCCGGTGACAACTCCACCGAGGGGTGCGCGAGCTAGAGGCGAGGAGAGGGGAAGATTTCAACGGGAATGGAACGAGGAGGACGTGGGGCTTCTTATAGAGGCGACGGGAGGCGCTTGGAAGGAAAGGATTTGGCGAATCCCGGAGGTGGGGATCTCCTCTCCATGGAAGGCAAGTTTTTCTGTGACGTGAGGGAGAGATGGAGGTAGGAGATGATCTTCCTGGGCCAAAATAGGGAAGGGTCTTAATTGGGCCAGCTCCTATTTCCTAATAAAAGTGATTCTATTCCTATTTTCAAAACTAGGAAACTAAAACGTTAAAAAGGAAATGAAATCAATTCGGAATAAAGAGTTTTTATATACTAAAATTATCAGAAAAATAAAATATAGATGATGGGCATTTTTCCACGGCAAAAATAAAAACTTCAGAAAAAATTATTTTCACAAAATTGCCAAAAAGGTTTATTTTCTTTTGCAAATAATTTTCAAATGACCCTCTAAGTTTTAGGGTGCAAATAACATTCAAAATGCCCGGGTATTTGAGGGTCATGTTCCTCCGCTCTTTAGAATGTATTTCCCGGCATTTTGTTGCACGAAGAAAACGAATGGAAATGCAAAAGAATTCAATGCAAATATCTCTGTTCAAATTATTTATAGTTGAAGAAGTCATGTCATCTTCTCTCTTTGCTTTTAAAAGCTTGAATTTGAATTCACCGGAGAAGGGGAAAGTCATTTTATTCCCTCTCATTCAAAAGTTTCAAAAAGTTTCATATTTCACAAAAGTTTTAGTCACTCAGCAAACAAACAAATAATCCATCTAATAATTATATTAACATTCCAAAATTTAAATTTATGGGATGTTACATGTTGTTTTTTTTGTGGCATTTGTTGTTGTTGTGGTGGTCGTCGTCGTCTTCCTGTGGTGGTGGTGGTCGTCGCCGTCATCGTTGTTGTTGTTGTTGTTGTTGTTGTTGTTGTTGTTGTTGTTGTTGTTGTTTGTGTTGTTGTTGTTGTTGTTGTTGTCGTCGTCATTGTTGTTGTTGTTGTTGTTGTTGTTGTTGTTGTTGTTGTTGACATCGTCGATGTCGTCGTCGTCATCGTCGTGTTTGTTGTTTTTTTTGTTTTTGTCGTTGTTGTTGTCTCTCTTGCCGTTGTGGTTATTTATGTTGTTGTTGTTGGTGGTGGTGGTGTTGTTACTGTCTCTGTTCGCTTTTTTGTTGTTGTTCTCGTTGTTGTTGTCGTTGTTCTCATCGTTGCCCTTGTTGTCGCTCTTGTTTTGTTGTTGTTATTGACGTTGTCCTAGTTGTTGTCGTCGTCGTCGTTGTTGTTGTTATTGTCGTTGTTGTTTTTCTTATTGTCGTTGTTGTTGTTTTTGTCTCTGTTGTCGTCGTTGTTGCCGTCGTCGTCGTTGTTGTAGTTGTTGTTGTTGTTGTTGTTGTTGTGGTGGTGGTGGTAGTTGTTGTTGTTGTTGCTGTTGTTATTGTTGTTGTTTTTGTTACCGTTGTTGTTGTTGTTGTTCTTATTGTAGTAGCAGTAGTTGTTGTTATGTTCGTTGTCGTCATCCTCCGCGTCGTCATCGTTACTGTTTTTTGCTATTGTTGTCGTTGATAAGGTTGTTATCATTGTTGTTTTTGTTCTTGTTGTTGTTGTTGTTGTTGTTCTCGTCATTGTCGTTCTTGTCGTCGTCGTCGTTGTCGTCCTTGTTCTTGTTGTTGTTCTTGTTGTTCCTGTCACTGTTGTCGTTGTTGTCGGTGTTTTCGTTGTTGTTTTTGTTGTCGATGTTCTCATTGTTCTCATCATTGTCGTTGTTTTGTTCATTGTTGTCGTGTTCGTCTTTATTGTTGTTGTTGTCGTTGATCTTGTTATTGTCGTTGTTGTCATCGTTGTCATTTTTGTTGTCGTTGTCGTTGTTCTCGTCATTGTCTTTGTTGTCGTCGTTGTTGTCGTCGTGATCGTTGTTGTTGTTGTTGTTGTTGTTGTTGTTGTTGTTGTCGTGGTTGTTCTTGTTGTTGTTGTTGTTGTGGTGGTGGTGGTGATAGTTGTTCTCGTCATCATCGTCGTCGTCGTTATCGTTGCCGTCGTCTTCATACTTGTCGTTGCCATCACCGTTTTTGCTCTTATTGTTGTTGTTATTGTTGTTGTTGTTGTTGTTGTCACCGTCGTCTTCTTTGTTGTCGTCTTTGTTGTCGATGTTGTTGTTGTTGTTGTTGTTGTTGTTGTTGTTGTTGTTGTCATTGTTGTCGTTGCTGTCGCCGTTGTCGTTTTTGTTGTTGTCATCATTATTGTCGTTGTTCTCATTATTGTCGCTGTTGTCGTTGTCGTCGTCGTCATTGTTGGTGTTGTTGTTGTTGTTGTTGTTTCTGTTGTTGTTGTTGTTGTTGTTGTTGTTGTAGTCGTCGTCGTTGCCGTCATCGTCGTCGTCATTGTCGTCGTTGTCGTCTTCGTTGTCGTCGTCATTGTCGTCATCGTTGTTGTTGTTGTTGTTGTTGTTGTTGTTGTTGTTGTTGTTGTTGTTGTCGTCGTTGTTGTCATTGCTGTCGTCGTTGTTGTTGTTATTGTTGGTGTTTTCGCTGCTGACGTCGACGTCGTCGTCGTTGTTGTTGTTGGTCTTGTTGTTGTTCTTGTTGTGGGTGTTGTTGTTGTTGTGGTTGCCATCGTCGTTTTCGTGGTGGTGGTTGTCGTCATCATCGTTGTCGTCCTCGTCATCGTTGTCGACGTCATCGCCGTCGTCCTCGTTGTTGTTGTTGTTCTTGTTGTTCTTATTGTTGTTGTTGTTGTTGTTGTTGTTGTTGTTGTCATCGTTGTCGTCGTTATGGTCGTCATCGTGATCATCATCGTCATCGTCCTCATTCTCGTCGTCGTCTTCGTCGTTGTTGTTGTTGTTGTGGTTATTGTTGTTGTTGTTATTGTTATTATTGTTGTTGTTGTTGCTCTTGTTGTTCTTCTTCTTGCTTTCGTTGTCATCGTCGTCTTCGTTGTTTTTGTTGTTTTTATTGTTGTTCTTGTTGTTGTTGTTGTTGTTGTAGTCATCGTCGTCGTCATCCTCGCTGTTTTTTTGTTGTTGATTTTGTTGTCGTTGTTGTCATTGTTGTCGTCGTCGTTGTTGTTGTTTCTGTTGTTGTTGTTGTTGCTGCTATTTTTGTTGTTGTTGTCGTTGTCGTCGTCGTTGTCATCGTCTTCATTGTTCTTGTTGTCATCATCGTCGTCATTGTCGTCGTCGTCATTGTTCTTGTTGTTGTTTTTGTTGTTCTGGTCGTTCTTGTTGTTGTTGATGTTGTTGTCATTGTCGTCGTCGTCGTTCTTCTTTTTGTTGTTGTTGTTGTTGTTGCTGTTGTGGTGGTGGTGGTTGTTGTTGTTGTTGTTGTTGTTGTTGTTGTTGTTGTCGTTGTTGTTGTTTTTGTCGTCGTCATCGTCGTTGTTGTTGTTGTTGTTCGTTTTTGTCGTTGTTGTTGTTATTGTCGTTGTTGTCGTTTTTCTCATCATTATCGTTGTTGTCGTCTCTATAGTCATCGTCGTCATCGCGGTTGTTGTTGTTGTTGTTGTCGTTTTTGTCGTTGTTGTTGTTATTGTCGTTGTTCTTCTTGTTCTCATCATTACCGTTATTGTCATCTCTGTCGTCGTCGTCGTCATTGTGGTTGTTGTTGTTGTTGTTGTTGTTGTATTTGTTGTTGTTGTTGTTGTTGTTGTTGTCATCGTCGCTGTCGTCGTCGTCGTCATCGTCGTGTTTGTTGTTTTTGTTGTTTTTGTTATCGTTGTTGTCTCTCTTGCCGTTGTGGTTATTGTTGTTGTTGTTGTTGTTGTTGTTATTGTCTCTGTTCTCTTTTTTGTTGTTGTTGTCGTTGTTGTTGTCGTTGTTCTCGTCGTTGTCCTTCTTGTCGCTCTTGTTTTGTTGTTGTTATCGTCGTTGTCGTTGTTGTTGCCGTCGTCGTCGTTGTTGTTGTTATTGTCGTCGTAGTTTTTCTTGTTGTCGTTGTTGTTGTTATTGTCTCTGTTGTCGTCGTTGTTGCCGTCGTCGTCGTTGTTCTAGTTGTTGTTGTTGTTGTTGTCGTTGTGGTGGTTGTAGTTCTTGTGGTTGTTGTTGTTGTTGTTGTTGTTGTTGCTGTTGTTGTTGCTATTGTTGTTACCGTTGTTGTTGTTGTTGTTCTTGTTGTAGTAGTAGTTGTTGTTGTTGTTATGTTTGTTGTCGTCGTCGTCTGCGTCGTCGTCGTCGTTACTGTTTTTTTGCTATTGTTGTCGTTGATAAGGTTGTCATCATTGTTGTTTTTGTTTTTGTTGTTGTTGTTGTTGTTCTCGTCATTGTCGTTCTTGTCGTCGTCGTCCTTGTTATTGTTGTTGTTTTTTGTTGTTGTTCTTGTTATTCCTATCACTGTTGTCGTTGTTGTTGGTGTTTTCGTTGTTGTTGTTGTCGATGTTCTCATTGTTCTCATCATTGTCATTGTTTTGTTCATTGTTGTCGTCTTCGTCTTTATTGTTGTTGTTGTCGTTGTTGTCGCCGTTGTCATTTTTGTTGTTGTTGTCGTTGTTCTCGTCATTGTCTTTGTTGTCGTCGTTGTTGTCGTCGTCATCATTGTTGTTGTTGTTGTTGTTGTTGTCATTGTTGTTGTTGTTGTTGTTGTTGTTGTTGTTGTTGTTGTTGTTGTTGTTGTTGTTGTTGTTGTGGTGGTGGTGGTGGTGGTGGTGCTGGTGGTTGTTCTCATCATCATCGTCGTCGTCGTCATCATTGTCGTCGTCTTCATCCTTGTCGTCGCCATCGCTGTTTTTGCTCTTGCTGTTGTTGTTATTGTTGTTGTTGTTGTTGTTGTCATCGTCGTCTTCATTGTTGTCGTCTTTGTTGTTGTTGTTGTTGTTGTTGTTGTTGTTGTTGTTGTCATTGTTGTCGTTGTTGTCGTCGTTGTCGTTTTTGTTGATGTCGTCATTGTTGTCGTTGTTCTCATTATTGTCGTTGTCGTCGTCGTCATTGTTCTTGGTGTTGTTGTTGTTGTTGTTGTTTTTGTTGTTGCTGTTGTTGTTGTTGTTGTTGTTGTTGTTTTTGTTGTTGTTGTAGTCGTCGTCGTTGCCGTCATCCTCGTCGTCATTGTCGTCGTTGTCGTCTTCGTTGTCGTCGTCATTGTCGGCATCGTTGTTGTTGTTGTTGTTGTTGTTGTTGTCGTCGTTGTTGTCATTGTTGTCGTCGTTGTTGTTGTTATTGTTGTTGTTTTCGTTGTTGACGTTGACGTCGTCGTCGTTGTTGTTGTTGGTCTTATTGTTGTTCTTGTTGTGGGTGTTGTTGTTGTTGTGGTGGTGGTGGTGGTGGTGGTTGTCGTCATCATCGTTGTAATCCTCAAAATCGTTGTTGACGTCATCGCCGTCGTCCTCGTTGTTTTTGTTGTTGTTGTTGTTGTTGTTGTTGTTGTTGTTGTTGTTGTTGTTGTTGTTCTTATTGTTGTTGTTGTCATCGTCATCGTCTTCATTCTCGTCGTCATCGTCATCGTCGTTGTTGTTGTTGTGGTTATAGTTGTTGTTGTTATTGTTATTATTGTTGTTGTGGTTGCTGTTGTTGTTCTTGTTCTTGCTTTCATTATCATCGTCGTCTTCATTGTTTTTGTTGTTTTTCTTGTTGTTCTTCTTGTTGTTGTTGTAGTCATCGTCGTCGTCGTCCTTGCTGTTTTTTTGTTGTTGATTTTGTTGTCGTTGTTGTCGTCGTAGTAGTTGTTGTTGTTGTTGTTGTTGTTGTCGTTGTCGTTGTCGTTGTCATCGTCTTCATTGTTCTTGTTGTCATCATCGTCGTCATCGTCGTCGTCGTCATTGTTCTTGTTGTTGTTTTTGTTGTTCTGGTCGTTCTTGTTGTTGTTGTTGTCGTCATTGTCGCCGTCGTCATTCTTCTTTTTGTTGTTGTTGTTGTTGTTGTTGTTGTTGTTGTCGTGGTGGTGGTGGTTGTTGTTGTGGTTGTTGTTGTTGTTGTTATCATTGTTGTTGTTTTTGTCGTCGTCGTCGTCGTCGTTGTTGTTGTTGTTGTTGTTCGTTTTTGTCGTTGTTGTTGTTATTATCATTGTTGTTGTTGTTCTCATCATTATCGTTGTTGTCGTCTCTTTAGTCGTCGTCATCATCGCGGTTGCTGTTGTCGTTGTTGTCGTTGTTGATGTTATTGTCGTTGTTGTTGTTATTGTCGTTGTTGTCGTTGTTCTCATCATTATCGTTGTTGTCATCTCTGTCGTCGTCGTCGTCATCGTGGTTGTTGTTGTTGTTGTCGTCGTCGTAGTCGTCTTCGTCTTCGTTGTTCTTGTTGTTTTTGTTGTTGTTGTTGTTATTGTTTATGTTGTTGTTGTTGTTGTTGTTGTTGTTGTTACTGTCGTCGTCGTCTTCGTTCTTCTTGTTGTTGTTGTTCTTGTTGTCGTTGTTGTCACTGTTGTCGTTAATGTTGTTGTCGTCATTGTTGATGTTGTTATCGTTCTTCTCGTTGTTCTCATCATTGTCGTCGTTGTCGTTGTTGTCGTCGCTGTCATCATCGTCTTATGGTTGTTGTTGTTGTTGTTGTTGTTGTCGCCGTCGTCGTCATTGTCGTCATCATCATGGACATCATCGTCGTGGTCGTCTTTGTTGTTTTTGTTGTTATTGTTGTCGTTGATATCGTTATTATCGTTGTTGTTGTTGTGGTTGTGGTTGATGTCGTTGTTTTCGTTGTTGTTGCTGTTGTCATTGTTTTTGTTGTTTTTGTTGTCGTTGTTGTCATTGTTTTTGTCATTGTCGTTGTTGTTGTCATTGTCATTGTCGTCATCGTCCTTGTTGTTGTTGTCATTGTTGTTGTTGTTTTTGTTGTTGTTGATGTCGTCGTCGTCTTTGTCGTCGTCGTTGTTGTTGTTGTTATTGTTGTTGTTGTTGTTGTTGTTGTTGTTGTTATTGTTGTTTTGTTTTTGTTGTTGTTGTTGTTGTTGTTGTTGTCGTTGTTGTTTGGTGTTTTTTTTGTTCTTGATGTCGTCGTCGTCTTCATTATGGTTGTTGTTGTTGTTGTTGTTGTTGTTGCTGTTGTTGTTGTTGTTGCTGTCCATTTGGTCGTTGTTGTCACTGTTGTCGTCGTCGTTGTTGTTATTGTTGTTGTTGTCGTTGTGGTCATCTCGTCGTTGTTGTTGTTCTTCTTTTTGTTGTTGTTGTTGTTGTTGGTGGTGGTGGTGTTGTTGTTGTTGTTGTTGTCGTCGTCGTTGTTGTTGTTCTTGTTGTGGCTGTTGTTGTTGTTGTGGTGGTCGTCGTCATCTTGCTGTGGTGGTGGTGGTGGTCGTCATCATCGTTGTTGTTGTTGTTTTTCGTGTTGTTGTTGTTGTTGTTGTTGTTGTTGTTGTTTTTGTTTTTGTTGTTGTTGTCATTGTCGTTGTCGTCGTCGTCATCGCCGTGTTTGTTGTTTTGGTTGTTTTTGTCGTCGTTGTTGTCTCTCTTGCCGTTGTGGTTCTTGTTGTTGTTGTTGTTGTTGTTGTTGTTATTGTCTCTGTTCTCTTTGTTGTTCGTTTTTGTCGTTGTTGTTGTCGTTGTCGTTGTTCTCATCGTTGTCGTTATAGTCGCTCTTGTCTTGTTGTTGTTATTGTCTATGTTCTCTTGGTTGCTCGTTGTTGTGGTTGTTGTTGTTGTTGTGGTTGTTGTTGTTGTTGTTGTTGTTGTTGTGGTTGTTGTTGTTGTTGTTGTTGTTGTTGTTGTTGTTGTTGTTGTTGTTGTGGTTGTTGTTGTTGTTGTTGTTATTGTTGTTGTTGTTGTTGTTGTTGTTGTTCTTGTTCTTGTTGTAGTAGTAGTTGTTGTTGTTGTTATGTTTGTTGTCGTCGTCACTGTTTTTTGCTATTGTTGTCGTTGATAAGGTTGTTATCGTTGTTGTTCTTGTTGTTGTTGTTGTTGTTGTTGTTG
>NC_058521.1:282046671-282056671 GCF_904849725.1 Hordeum vulgare subsp. vulgare | reverse complement strand
ATCAGAGTCACATCAGTACATTACATAATCATCAAGAGTAAGAGCAGGGTCCGACTACGGACGAAAACAAACGAGAAAAATCAGAACGACATCCATCCTTGCTATCCCAGGCTGCCGGCCTGGAACCCTTCCTAGATCGATGAAGAAGAAGAAGAAGCAACTCCAAATGAACAATCAACGCGCTCACGTCAAGTAACCTTTACCTGTACCTGCAACTGGTGTTGTAGTAATCTGTGAGCCACAGGGGACTCAGCAATCTCATTTCCAAATGTATCAACACTAGCCAATCTTAATGGGTGAGGTATGGTTAAGTGGTGAGGTTGCAGCAGCGGCTAAGCATATATTTGGTGGCTAACTTACGAGTACAAGAATTAAGAGGGGGGAATATCTATGCATAACGGACGTGAACTACTGATGATCAAATGAATGATCCTGAACACCTACCTACGTCTGACGTAACCCCGCCGTGTCCTCGATCGGAGAAAGAACTCACGAAAGAGACAGTCACGGTTACGCTCACAGTTGGCATATTTTAATTAAGTTAACTTCAAGTTATCTAGAACCAGTGTTAAACAAAGCTTCCATGTTGCCACATAACCGCGGGCACGGCTTTCCGAAAGATTTAACCCTGCAGGGGTGCTCCAACTAGTCCATCACAAATTACCTCAACTCACGAAGCTCGCGATCTCGTCGGATTCCCTAGCGGAGGACCTCAACTCTGAGATTACCCAAAGCATCGCCGGAATCCCGATGCACAAGATATCTCGTCAAAGGTAAAACTAATCCAGCAAGGCCGCCCGACGTGTCGACGATCCCGATAGGAGTCGCGTACCTCGTTCTCAGGACACGACGGATAAGCACAGCGTACGGTGGCCTGATAGAAATCTCCCGAGTTGCCCCGGGTTGGCCCCGCAAAAGGCTCTAGTTTTGGACCAACACTCATGAGGATCACTCGCCCGGGGGGTGATTAAATTATCCTCGGAGCCCGGGAAGTCCCTATGCAATTTTATTAGGTTATTAGGCAAATGTAGTACCAAAGTTGGGCCTTGCCAGACGAGCTTTAATCTAAAACGAATTATCAAGGGGGTCCCCATAACAACCCCGAACGTGTTAGGAGCGCTCAATTATGGAACAAAACACCGGTAGCCGAAAACTAAGGGGGCAAAGGTGGAACAAAACACCAGGCTAGAAAGGCCGAGCCTTCCACCTTTTACCAAGTATATAGGTGCATTAAATTAAATAACATTTAAATATATGGTGATAAAACAAGGAACCCATGCTTTCACATGGAAGCATCTGCACCTGCAACTAGCAACGCAAACAACATGGTTAAGCAAGCAGTAACATAGCCAATCAGTGGTTTGCTAGGTCGAACAGGTTGAGGGTTCACATGGCATTGCTGAGAGGCTAATATTTAACATGTGGTAGGCAACGAGACATAAACGATAGAAGTGTTAAAACTAGCATGGCAATGATAGTAATGGTATCTGGGGAAATGGTCATCTTGCGTGAGATCCCGCTTGGAAGAAGAATACCTCCGTGAAGTAGACGAACCGACGTAGTCGAACGGGTCCTCACATCCGACACGCTTGCGATCTCTATCGAGACGGAGCAAACCGGAAACCCAAATCAACACACGGAATTCATCACACGATGCAAGACACACATGATGCATGAACGGTCTAATGCAAGGCATGACAATCATAACAATCAAACACTACACATTAAGTGAAGCTCAATATGCAACGAGTTGCATATTGACGAAACTCCAGATTAATTATTTAGTTCTATCCCGATTAGGTACACGGCAATATTAAATGTGGTTAAACATGGCAAAAGGTGAAGCGTAATTAATCTACCTATCTAGGCATTTTAAATGAGGTCGGAAATGACATATAGCACCTCCGAGACGACCTCACATGTTAATTTACAATTCTGTCCAGATCTGAACTACTGCATTTAATTTGTTGTTAAACATCAAAACAAATAGGTTCACGTGATTCTACGCGTCATTTCAAGCAAACTACACATAGAGATCATCTCCAACGGAGCTACGGATCAAAAGATACAAGCACCGCAAGATTTGATGGCTTGAATGCAATATGTGTGCAACGGCGGTCACGAGCACTTCTAAACATACAAACAGAAATAGAAAATGAAACTACACGAGATTCTAAGCAAGTTTCATGTAGGACACGATCAAATCGGAGCTACGGTTCAAAAACTACGAGCAAAACAAGAAATGACTACAATCTGCCAAAACCAGCCACATAGCATTTTCTACACCCCACAACTACGAGCTACACTACTCCGATAAACTCAAGAAAGGCATGGCACGAAAGAGGGCAAGATGCACTACTACAAACACCTAACAACAACTAGCATGGCAGCAAGGAGCACTAGGAAAATAAGTCACAAAATGGCATGTCACACACTATTTCAGACTTCTTGAAAGTTACACCTCATGAAAGTGCAGTTTTCGATCTGAAGCAATATTGACAGCAGCAAAACCTATAGCTACAGGACTCCAAATGGCATGAAAATATACAGCATGCAAGAGAAACACAAGGGGTACAACTAACTCCATTGGACCAACCTCAAAAGAGCTACACATCACAAGATAGAAGCAAGACAAGACAGCTACAAAATATAGCAGATTCCAAACTTGGAAATATTTCAGCTCTTCCAAAACAGCAATATTTCTAGCAACTAGAGGGCAATCAAAACACACCTAAACATGCATTTCTATTCCAACCAAAAATACGAGGGGCTAGTCTAAACACCCAAGATCAACTCTCTAATTGACAACTCCGTCAAACGACGCACAGAATAAATCCTACGAAATAAACAAAAGGGCATCACGGCAAAATATCGCGCAAACTAACTTACTCAAAGGCTAAAACTAATTGCACAGAAAAATCCATACCCGAAAACATATAAAATATGTGGGGTTGCACAACAAAAATAATGCCACACGAAAAATGCGAAATAATACCCCAGACACGGTAAAATAAACTAGAGGCAATTTTCTACACGCAAAAATACAAATGACCGCTCTAAAATGCATGGAAAAAGGTCCCTAAAACATACGCATTTCTACTATGGCATACGAGCAAATCGGGCACGCACGACAATTAAACACGGGCAATATTCTAATGGGTCAGCACGCTAACCTATGCATTCGACATGTCAAACAACGTCAAACAATTATGCAAGTTTTATAAACGGATTCTACGCGCAAAACTACATGAAAAACATATGCTACATGTTGCGATCCGATTTATGGATTAAAAGATACGGGCATATTAATATACGTATATTTACTGGAATTAACTAAAACGAAATAAAAACCTAAATTACTAAATGGGCCGACAGTGGCAGCGCAAGACACTAAGGAGCGCACGCGGCGCTGGATAGGGGCGGGACTCACCTGGGGCCATGGGCCAGGTCGGTGGAGAAGGCGACTGGGCCTTGCCTTGGGGGCGAAGGCGCGGCCAGGGACCTGGGCCGGCTCGGCGCTGGGCCACTGCGGAGGCTCCTGGCGCTGGCCTGGGACCTGGGTCGGTCGGGGCGCAGCAGGCCCACGCGGCCAGGGCGACGCTGAGCCGCTCGGGCGACGGTTGTCTCCTCCCGCACGAGGAGCTCGCGATAGCAATGGCGGCGGCCATGCAGCGAGGCGGGGCGCCGGCTTGGGACGCGGGGAGGCAGAGAGACACCAGCCCGGACCGGATCGGACCGGATCCGACCGGCTACGGGCAGCGGAGCACGCGAGGGGCACCGGATCCATGGCGGCTGCGGCATGCGGGCTTCGGCCGGCGGCATGGAAGGCGGCAACGCGAGATTTGGCGGTGGCTGGTTCGAGGAGGTCGGCCGGCGGGCATCGGCGAGCACGGGGCGGCCACAGCCGGCGGCGGGCGGTGAGAGCACCGGCAGGGCTGGCGGCGCAGGCCGGGGAAGCCTCGGCAGGAGGTTGGGCAGCCATGGGGAGAGGGCGCGGCGGCTTCCCGAACAGAGAGAGAGAGAGGCGGCGGCGCGATGGGCTCGGCGGGCCGGTTGCGGGATCGGCGGGCCCAGCGGCTGGTGGGTGGTGGGAGGAGAGAGAGAGTGGGGGCTAGGGTTAGCTGCGCACGGATTTCGAGGGAGAGAGAGAGAGGGGGCTGTCTAGAAAATATGGTGGAGGGGTATTTATAGAGAAAAGAGGGGCTTAGTTAACCGGAATCGCGTTCCGGATCCAACCGCGGGGTCGGATACGAACATTTCCGCACGCGGGAACGGGTACACGGCCATGTATAGGGGATACCCGGAGACGAGAGGGAGAACAGGCGGCGCGGCAACGATTTTTTTAAATCACCGACAGACGTCCGACGGTAGACCGAATATGGTGCCGCTACGGTCGACCGTTCGGGTACCAGACGGACTCCGATCGCGACGAAATTCGACAGGCGACCTAGCTATATTAAAATAAGATCGCACGTCAAATCTCAACCCGATCAGAGAAAGTTTTACGGACACGTTTAAAACAGGGTTTCGAACGATGCCGAGGGCGCGTGCGAGTGTGGTCGGGCTCAGAACGGACAACGACGTGAACCGGCAACTACTAACGGAAGCAAGTTTCGAAAACGGTCGGCAACGGGATGCCGATGCAATGCAGATGATGCGCATGATGCGATGATTATGCGACAAAAGAAAATAGACACACAACGAAAACGGAATAGAAGGGGAATCTTCTAGAACGTCGGCATCGGGCTGTCACAACTCTCCTACACTACAAGGGGATCTCGCCCCGAGATCCAAGAATGAAAGGGGGAGAGGATGAGAAAGAACAAGAGGTAAAAACTTAGTCGCTTCTTTGACATACGAGTTAAACCAATGATCCTTGAAAGTTGCAAGGCGATGAGGAATGAAAAGAGAAAGAAGCAAGAATTCACGGAAAATTTCGGCAGCACTTCGGTAGCAAAATGGGACAAAAAAATCGAAAAGGTAGGAGAATTAGAAAATATTCATAACAAACAACTAAATAGAACAAGGGAACACCATGATCTTGATAGAACAACAAGATTGACCCAAAAGAGCAACAACACAAAGCCTCCGGAAGAAGAGAATATGAACTAGCTCATACGGAAGAAGAGAATGAAGAAAGAATGACAACTACTAACTCCAATGAACTTGACAAGCACCCTTGCAAGGAGAATTGAACGAAGTTGTTGGAAACAACAACGAGAAGAACAAGATAGTAGTGGGCTTATGGAGACCTTTTCAAACTAATGAAGTGACAACCAGCCACTAAGAGAAACAAGATGTGAACAATTCATACACCAAGAGGATACATTGAAAACTTGGATTAATGACAAGCACCATGATAGCAACAAACCATAGGAAAAGCTTTAGGTGACACCCAAACCAAGATAGCTCAATGAAGAAATCATGGGTTGAAAATACCTCATGACCATAGAATTGGTGGACTTAATTATCTCATACCTCAAAGGAAAACTCTTCGAGGCTCCTACACTAACAAGAATGCTATAATACCACCTCAAAGGATAAAGGAAGAACAATTGCACATATAAATGCGAGAGAAAGGATACTTGAGGTTCTCCAACAAGAATCTTTAAGAACACTTGAGAATGAATTGAAACCTTGATGAATCACCATGAAGGACCTCCGTATACAAATAAATGATGCAAAGATATGTGGAATGAAAGAATAAGATTATGACCTTGCCAAAATTAAGATGAAGCCTCACAAAGAGATACTTAAAAGAACTTGGAACTCCGGAAAAGAAAGATAACCACCTGAGAAAAGAATCGATATCATGAGCCACTCCGGAAGAAGAATTGAAATCCCTTGAAAGAAGGAAGAACAAGAATAAGAATTATGTTATGCTTATCCTTCACCAAGTTTAATTGATGACACGCAACGGATTTAGCATACCACTTATTCTACTAGAAAGGAATCTTGAAGAGGTAGAGAGATAAGCACCACTTGAGGCATAATTGAAGGAAGCACCGGTAACAATTCACAATTGAATGGAAACACCATGAATTAATGGAGATACATGAGAATGAAGAGATCATAAGCCACCTGAGAGAAAACTTGAACAAGGCACCGGATAAACGAGAGACGAACGAAGAAACAACAATTGAGTAGAATTGAGGATGAAAGCTGAAAGCTGAGAACGAAGAGTCTTCTAAAATGATGGCCTTCGGAGGATCGAGAATGAAAACAACTCAGAAATGCACCGGATAGCAAGAAAAGGATACTCATGATTGGAACAAATAAGATGACGACACCAAGCTGAAATGATGAATCTCCTAGAAAATGAACCAAGATTTGAGTGAAACACTCCTTCAGATTTCCAAGCTGAGAATGATGACGAGAAACAACACCAAGAATACTGAGACACTCCGGAATAATGAAGAATGAAAGGTTGAGCCAAATATGAGAATAATTCGAATAGATCTTAAAGAAAGAATATGACAGATGAAGTTCATACTTACGTCATAGTTGAAAAGATTTAGAGGTCTCTGGAAAAGATTAAAAGAGACAGGTAAGATCCTGGGAAAGAACATGTGGGTTATGGGCCCACTCAAAGAAACCACCGTTAGAAAAAATTGCTAGAAAGAGAGATATTGCACCGGTATAAAGAAAACTTGATGAGGTTACACACCGGTTGAAAAAGAATTGATATGACGACTCCGGTTGACAAAATTGATAAGACAATTGATTGAGCAAAAGGATTAGCACTCTCATATGAATATGAGAACACTGCTTAGAAAAGATCTGAAATCACCACTTGACATCGAAGCAACTTGAATTACCATATTCCAACAAAACAAAGGGTGAGGCTTACGAAACAAGCCAGGACAAACTCATGAGAAAGGTTTCGTCCGATATTTTCGTGGACGTGAATCCACTAGATGTCAAACCGCAACCTAACATCATGCATTTGTTGAAAGACTGTCCTATAAGAAACTTCTTGAATTCCCACCTAAGAATTCCCAAAATATCTGGTCATGCAATCTGGTACACGGATACAAGGAGTAATAATCACACAACTCCTATACTAACCCGTCACCTATATCACATCCGTCAACACACAACCAGAATCTCGGACCTTCATCTACAACAGACCCTCGTGATCACAACGATACAAAGGATGGCAGTACTCCCGAACAATCTGCACAAGCACTAGCGACATCGGGGTTATCTCACCACTACTAGTATTAAAGCAAGTACGAACATCCTTCGTCCTGAGATACCAGGAAATCTGAATGATAACGATGTACTCTAGAATCCCCTGGATCTCAACTCCCCTGAGACATAGAGCAGATAGGAGGCACCAAGACAGAACTCCGTCACATCGGCATCATATAGATTCCAAGAATATCCGCGTGATCCTAAAAAAATTTGAGTGAGAAGAGGAGTAGATTTAAATTATTACGTCAAGATTCCTCACCAGAGCATAGAAGAGGAGAAAAAAGAATCCTACTCTCCGATATATAACTAGACTCAAAGCAGTTTTTCACTAGACTCGACTGGGCCAAGTTCGATCAATCAAGGGGGCTCCTAGGTTGGTACTGCTCTGATACCAACTTGTCCCGCACAAGATGCGACCCTATCCTCAATTTGGCACGAAGGCCTCGTCAGGGATAGAAGCGCATCTCGTCGTGTCGCAAGAATGGATATCGTTACAAGTACATCTACTGAAAAGAAGAGATATATATACAGATTTGGCTTACACTCGCCACAAGCTACATCAGAGTCACATCAGTACATTACATAATCATAAAGATTAAGAGCAGGGTCCGATAACGGACGAAAACAAACGAGAAAAATAAGAACGACGTCCATCCTTGCTATCCCAGGCTGCCGGCCTGGAACCCTTCCTATATCGATGAAGAAGAAGAAGAAGAAGAAGCAACTCCAAATGAACAACCAACGCGCTCGCGTCAAGTAACCTTTACCTGTACTTGCAACTGGTGTTGTAGTAATCTGTGAGCCACAGGGGACTCAGCAATCTCATTTCCAAAGGTATCAAGACTAGCAAAGCTTAATGGGTGAGGTATGGTTAAGTGGTGAGGTTGCAGCAGCGGCTAAGCATATATTTGGTGGCTAACTTACGAGTACAAGAAATAAGAGGTGGGAATATCTACGCATAGCGGACGTGAACTACTGGTGATCAAATCAATGATCCTGAACACCTACCTACGTTAGACATAACCCCGCTGTGTCCTCGATCGGAGAAAGAACTCACGAAAGAGACAGTCACGATTAAGCTCAGTTGGCATATTTTAATTAAGTTAACTTCAAGTTATCCAGAACCATTGTTAAACAAAGCTTCCTTGTTGCCACATAACAGCGGGCACGGCTTTCCGAAAGATTTAACCCTGCAGGGGTGCTTCAACTAGTCCATCACAAATTACCACAAGCCGCATTGAAATCCTCAATCACGAAGCTCGCGATCTCGTCAGATTCCCTAGTGGAAGACCTCAACTCTGAGATTACCCAAAGCATCACCGGAATCCCGATGCACTAGATATCTCGTCAAAGGTAAAACTAATCCAGCAAGGCCGCCCGACGTGTCGACGATCCCGATAGAAGTCGCGTACCTCGTTCTCAGGACACGGCGGATAAGCACAGTGTACGGTGGCCTGATAGAAATCTCCCGAGTTGCCCCGGGTTGGCCCCGCAAACGGCTCTAGTTTTGGACCAACACTCATGAGGAGCACTGGCCCGGGGGTTGATTAGATTATCCTCGGGGCCTGAGAAGTCCCTATTCAATTTTATTAGGTTATTAGGCAAATGTAGTACCAAAGATGGGCCTTGCCAGACCAGCTTTAATCTAAAATGAATTATCAAGGGGGTCCCCATAACAACCCCGAACGTGTTAGGAGCGCTCAATTATGGAACAAAACACCGGTAGCCGGAAACTAAGGGGGCAAAGAAGGAACAAAACACCAGGCTAGAAAGGCCAAGCCTTCCACCTTTTACCAAGTATATAGGTGCATTAAATTAAATAACATTTAAATATATTGTGATAAATCAAGGAACCCATGCTTTCACATGGAAGCATCTGCACCTGCAACTAGCAATGCTAACAACATGGTTAAGCAAGCAGTAACATAGCCAATCAGTGGTTTGCTAGGTCGAACAGGTTGAGGGTTAACATGGCATTGCTGAGAGGCTGATATTTAACATGTGATAGGCAAAGAGACATAAACGATAGAAGCATTAAAACTAGCATGGCAATGATAGTAATGGTATCTGGGGAAATGGTCATATTGCCTGAGATCCCGCTTGGAAGAAGGATGCCTCCGTGAAGCAGACGAACCAACGTAGTCGAACCGGTCCTCACATCCGACACGCTTGCGGAACTCTATCGAGACGAAGCAAACCGGAAACATAAATCAACACACGGAATTCACCACACGATGCAAGACACACATGATGCATGAACGGTCTAATGCAAGGCATGACAATCATAACAATCAAAAACTACACATTAAGTGAAGCTCAATATGCAACGAGTTGCATATTGACGAAACTCCACGTTAATTATTTAGTTCTATCCCGATTAGGTACATGGCAATATTAAATGTCGTTAAACATGGCAAAAGGGGAAGCGTAATTAATCTACCTATCTACGCATTTTAAATGAGGTCGTAAATGACATATAGCACCTCCGAGACGACCTGACATGTTAATTTACATTTCTGTCCAGATCTGAACTACTGCATTTAATTTTTGTTAAACAGCAAAACAAGTAGGTTCACGTGATTCTACGCGTCATTTCAAGCAAACTACACATAGAGATCATCTCCAACGGAGCTACGGATCAAAAGATACAAGCACCGCAAGATATGATGGCTTGAATGCAATATGTGTGCAATGGCGGTAACGAGCACTTCTAAACATACAAACAACAAGGGAAAATGAAACTACACGAGATTGTAAGCAAGTTTCATGCAGGACACGATCAAATCGGAGCTACGGTTCAAAA
>NC_058521.1:282006671-282041671 GCF_904849725.1 Hordeum vulgare subsp. vulgare | reverse complement strand
TCTCGCTTCCACACAACCCCTTTGAGTCGCCACCAAGGTGCGATGGCTCCATCACTAACTCCTTTCATGTGGACATCTGCCATCACAAAACCACAGCAGGTGGTGTAGGTGTTGTTGTTGTTGTTGTTGTTTTCGTCGTCGTCGTTGCTGTTATGGTTCTAGTTGGTGAGGTTGTTGTTGTTGTTGTTGTTGTTGTTGTTGTTATTGTTGTTGTTGTTGTTGTTGTTGTTGTGGTTCTAGTTGGTGAGGTTGTTGTTGTTGTTGTTGTCGTGGTGGTGGTGGTTCTAGTTGGTGAGGTTGTTGTTGTTATTGTTGTTGTTGTTGTTGTTGTTGTTGTTGTTGTTGTAGTTGTTGTCGTTGTCGTTGTCCTCGTGGTCGTCGTTGTCGTCGTCATCATCGTTGTCATCGTCGTTGTCGTCATTGTCGTCTTCCTCGTCCTCGTCGTCGTCGTTGTTGTTGTTATCGTCATCATATTCGTCGTCATCGTTGTCTCCGTTGTTGTCCTTGTTATCGTCATTGTCGTTGTCGTCGTCGTTGTTGTTATCATCGTCATCATTGTCGTCGTCGTTGTCGCTGTTGTTGTCGTTGTTATCGTCATTATCGTTGTTGTCGTCGTTGTCGTCATCGTTGTCGTCATCGTCGTTGTGGTTGTTGTTGTCGTCGTCGTTGTTTTTGTTGTTGTTGTTTTTGTCGTTGTCCTTGTTGTTGTTGTTGTTGTTGTTGTTGTTGTCATTGAAGTCGTTGTTCTCGTCATTGTCGTTGTTGTCGTCATCGTCGTTGTCGTCGTCGTTGTCGTCGTCATCGTCGTTGTCGTCGTCGTCGTTGTTGTTGTTGGTGGTGGTGTTGGTGTTGGTGTTGTTGTTGTTGTTTTTGTTGTTGTTGTTGTTGTTATTGTTGTTGTTGTTGTTTTTGTTCTTGTTGTTGTAGTTGTTGTTGTCGTCGTCGTCCTCATCGTCGTCGTTGTCGTCGTCATCGTCGTGGTCGTCGTTGTCCTCTTCCTCGTCCTCGTCCTCGTTGTTGTTATTGTTTTTTTTTGTTCTTATTGTCGTCATCATCGTCGTCGTCATCATCGTCGTCGTTGTCTTCCTTGTTGTTGTTGTTGTTGTTGTTGTCGTTGTTGTCGTTGATATCGTTGTTGTCGTTGTTGTCGCCGTTTTTTTTCATGTCGTTGTTGTCGTGCTTCTCATCATTGTCGTTCTTGTCGTCGTTGTCATCGTCATCGTCATCATCGTTGTTGTTGTTGTTATTGTTGTTGTTCTTGTTGTTGTTGTTGTTGTTGTTTTTGTTGTTGTTGTTGTTGTTGTTGTTGTAGTCGTAGTAGTAGTAGTAGTTGTTGTTGTTGTTGTTGTTGTTGTCGTCATGATCGTTGTTGACCACATTGTCGTTATCGTCGTCGTCGTTGTCGTTGTTACAGTAATTGTTGTTGTTTTTGTAGTAGTAGTAGTAGTTGTTGTCGTCGTCGTCGACGTCATCGTCTTCGTTGTTTTTGTTGTTGTTGCTTTTGTTGTTGTCGTTGTTGCCGTTGTTGTCATTGTTGTTGTTGTTGTTGTTGTTGTTGTTGTGGTTCTTATTTTTGTGGTTTTAGTTGTCGTTGTCATCGTTGTCGTCCTCATCGTCGTCATTGTCGTCCTCATCGTCGTGGTCGCCGTTCTCCTCTTCCTCGTCCTCGTCCTCGTTGTTGTTGTTGTTGTTGTTGTTGTTGTTGTTCTTATTGACCTCATCATCGTCGTCGTCATCATCGTCGTCGTTGTCTTCGTTGTTGTTGTTATTGTTGTTGTTTGTTGTTGTTGTCGTTGATATCGTTGTTGTCGTTGTTATCGTCGTTTTTGTTGTTGTCGTTGTTGTCGTGTTCTCATCATTGTCGTTCTTGTCGTCGTTGTCATCGTCGTCGTCATCGTCGTTGTTGTTGTTGTTATTGTTGTTGTTGTTGTTTTTGTTGTTGTTGTTGTTGTTGTAGTAGTAGTAGTAGTAGTAGTAGTTGTTGTTGTTGTTGTCGTCATCATCGTTGTCGACCTCATCGTCGTTATCGTCGTCGTTGTTGTTGTTGTTACTGTAGTTGTTGTCGTCGTTGTTGTTGTTGTTGTTGTTGCTTTTATCGTTGTTATCGTTGTTGTCGTCGTTGTTGTTATTCTCGTTGTTGTCGTTGCTCTCGTCATTGTCGTTGTTGTCGTTGTCGTCTTCGTCGTCATCGTCGTCGTGGTTGTTGTTGTTGTTGTTGTTGTTGTTGTTGTTGTTGTTGTTGTTGTTGTTGTTGTTGTTGTTGTTGGCGTCGTCGTCGTCGATGGCGGCGGCGCGAGCTCCGCGGCGGCAGCGAAATGTGCGGGACTGGGGCCTGACGACATTGAGCGGCTTGAGTGTCAAAAGGGGCTCCTGAGCAGCATGCCTCGGGGGCCTCACTGGTCACAATGCCACTCGCCCCCCAGGGCGCCGGGGCTTTGCCTTGTGAAGAGAAACCTTGGTAACGGGTTGCACCGCACGGCGATAGGGAAATGCGCAAGACTGGGACCTGCAAATACAGAGTGCCGAAAGGGTCCTCAAACCGCCCCAAAAGGAGGAAGGATAAACCAGGAACGATCCCACGCTCGCAGGACAAATCATCACCATGGCGACATCACAGGCTGGGAAAAGTCGCGGCTAGTATGGAAGGGTCGCAAATTCCTCGTCATCAGGGAAAACGTTAAAAGGTACCCACTAGACATGACCTAGCTGTTGTTAAACTTAACACATGGAACTATCAGGAGCACGAGGTTGTGAATCATAAGGACACGTCGTCGTCGGAGCCCACGCTGCGGACCTCTAGAGCAAGCCTTGTCACTAGGTCTTCCACATGAACCTCGACCCATTCGGCCAGGGCTCGGATCTACTCTGGCACAGGAACCAGCACCGAAGCAAAGTCAAATTCGGGGTCGAGGCGAAGGAGGTGGCTGAAGACGTTCGAGGCGGCCTGACCCAAAATGTCGCGGCTCTTCTCCTCTGCAAGCACAAGGGCTTTCTCGGCGCCCGCCACGAGATGCTCCATGACACGGTAGAAAAAGCAATCAGGGGTCGCAAGGACCTTTTCCACAGATTTCGCTCAGAGCGCGGGAAGCCCTCCGCTCTAGGGACCGTAACAACCTGGAGCGCTCAGGTTGAAGGTTGCGAGCATGGGTTGCCTCTTCGGAAGCCTCTCCAACCAGGGAAGCCGCGCCTTTCACTTGTTTGCAGATATTAAACAATTTACCCTCGGCAGTGGCCTGCGCGTCCAGCGCGGCCTGTCGGCTTTTCAGGGAGGCCCTCGGCGGAGCTTGCTCTTCAAGACGGGCGATGAGGGCGCAAAGCTCCCTGTGGCGGTCTTCGGAGGCCCTACGATGACAATCAGCCTCATGAGCCTGAGCGAAAGCGCGCTCACGGGCTTCTACCGCTATCGCTAGGGATGCCTCCGTCTCTCCGCAAGCGCCCTCCCACTGCAGGCAGCCGAGGTTCACAACGACCTCAAGCTGGCGCCACCCCGACGCAAGGTACCGACGCTCACCTTTGCCGCGGGCTTCATGACTGGCAAGCCCCGCCCCAGACATTGAAGCGCGTCCGCAGCGGTGCGAAGCAAGCCCCATGGTGCAGCAGGCGAACCCGAGACAGGCTGCAGAAGCTAGCAGGGGTCCTCGCCTCCCGTACAGCGAGCAGGAGAAGCACGCAAGGAATCACCAGGCCGGAGTCCATGCCCGGGGCTGGGGGCTCCCGTGTGGCCGTTTCGTCGACATTGAGCGCCCCACGGTCCCCCTCATCTCCATGCTGGAGGGGTCCAAGGGGAAGGCACGGCATGGCCATAGGAGGGGCCATAGGCGAGGGGATAGGCATCCCGCCGAAGTACCAGAGGCCGCCACCCAAGAAGTCCGTGGGGGGGTCACGTGCATGAGGCTCAGGAGACCGAGCCCCGTGGAGTGCGAGAGAAGAGGTTTCGAGATGCCCGGCGACCTCGGGAGCACGGGCGCTCATCCGCCTCACCGGCCGCCGAAGGGGAACCTGAAGAACAAGGGTTTAGAAGATACCCGCATAAAGAGAGGACGAGGGGGAACACAGGTGATTACTCGTCAATGGCCATCCACTTCTTCCTTGCCAGAGGCCCTCGTGCCGGGGGGCGGACGCCCTCGGGAATCCTCCTCTTCCAGCCGGCAGGGTCGACCCAGCGGGTGGATCGGCGGCCCTAGAGCGAGGCTCGGAAGTGGGGGCAGCGCTTTCTACCGTCAACCGATCACCACCACCAACCCTGACTTGATGCGAAGCTACAGCCGAGAGGACGAGTGGCGGTGCACCGCCCACCTTGGGCATGGGGGTAACAGCACAACCAGGGTTTTCGGGGGGCCGAACCACGAGGGGTGCGGCCTCCGGGGAACGCCTTTCCCCCTCAGCTCAGGAAGGAGCCCCCATTCATCGAAGAGCGGCATCTCCACGGCAAGAGCTCGAGGGGGCTTGAAGCTGTATAGCGGCATGTCGTTCGGGGGAAGCTCGTCAGGATTGCCGCCGATCAGCCGACAAAGCAGCTCACGCAAGACATCAGGGGAAAATGGGACGACTTGGATCCTCATCATGTCGCTGGGCCCTGTGTAGGGCCACATGGGGGGAGTGGCGCTGGAGGGGAGCTATCCGTTGATAGATAAACTCACGTGCCACCATCGCCATCGTCACCCCCGCACGCCTCAGCTTTTCCAACCGGATCAAGACCGGCGCGAGCCGGGGGTTACTAAGGTCTTCGTGCTCCCACCCCGGTTCGGTGTCGCGGGTGTCGGCGGAGGTTGGAACAGAGCTCTGGCCTCGGCAGCCTCAACCTGCACCCACTACCGCCAAAACCGTTCCGCTTCTGGTTGCAGCTAAGCATATAGGACCCCGGGGGCTGTTGCATCGACAGTTCTCATGGACGCACACCCAGAGCACTGCACCTCGGAGATCAATCAAGGGAGAAGAAATGGCGGAGCAATGCCAAATGCCAACAAAAGCCTCGCACAAGAACGCGAAGGTAGAGAGGAGGACACTAGAACGGGGGTCAAGGTGGAGCGCATGGATCTGGTAATGCGAAAGCACTGCATTGATGAAGCCCGAGAATGGTGGCAGTACACCAGAAATGAGGGCGTGGAAATGCAGAGGAACCAAGGAGGACGCCCTCCCATTCCGAGGCCATGGGCCCGGCCAGATCTGGGTGGCCCCCCACTCATTGAGTCAGCAGACACTACCAACTGAACCTTCTTCAACTCCTCGAGGTTCACCACCATTGACCATTCCAACGCGGGCCAGGGCGCTGCCCGGACAGTCGGCCCCCACGAGCCTCAACATTTCTCCCCTTTCTGAGGCATGAGGGAGAGAACAAGGCAACAACAACGTGACGCGCGTGGGTCACAGGAAGAACCAGCAGCTGGATCGACAGAAGGAAGAGCCGGCGGCGGACTGAATAGGGGGCGGAGACGGTCGGCACACGCAGGTTAGGAGATGCTGCACGGAGAGGACGGGCTCGCCATTTTAATGGCCTGGCCCGTAGGTGTTTCGGGCCCGCGACGCTTCAGGCCACCCTCAAGGCTCCACAAGAAGCCAACCCAGACGTTCCTTTGGCCCGGGGGCTACTATCGGCATTCTGGGAATGGGGGTACCCAGACGTGCCTGCCTGCGGCCCAGGGACGGCCCGCTTCACCAACCCAAGATCAACTGGTGCGACGTCACCCAGGAAGGCCCTCGCGAGGAGGAGAAGCATCAAGACCCGCCCGGGACCTCCTGAGGACCCCTCCGAAGTGGCGGGCATTCTGAGGCAAGGCCGGCCCTAAGGAGTCAAGGGTGACGCCAGGAAAGCCCACGCAAGCAGCAGACGTCAGGACGAGGCAATTTTCCCTTTACTACAAAGGAGGTGGTAGCGTACGAGGGTTCCGAAGGCATCTTTTAAAGGTTTCCCTTCTTGTGGAACGAAGCCGCGCCGCCCGCCAGTAGGGCAAATGTCATCCTCGGGCCCATCCCTATAGCGCGGGCAGTACTTTGCACGCGAAGACCGCCTTTGGGCAGGGGTACATGTTCCCCTGTCCCGCTTTAAAATTGGCCGTTCTGGGATCCCTTCCCGCTTGTCGGGGAAAACCAACACCTATGGGAAACCTGAGGAGTCCCTTGATCGTTTGGCGAGGAGAGAGAGGTATGGCATCAAGAGCGGAATTAGCGATCAACATCGGCAATGTCCTTTTCGCCCAGGTTCCGGCCACTTGACGCGTAAAACCCTACTCCTGCTTATTTTGTATTGTGTGCTTACTATAGGGTGGTTTTGCTACAGTAACTTAGTAGGTGATTAGGGAGTCTCTGATTCCCAAACATTTCAACCCCTAAGAATGAGCTTTGAGCCTCCTTTTATAGGCAAAGGGGTCACCAATAGTGTGCTCACAGGATGCACAGTGAACAATGTTCACCGCTCTACTTCGTTGGTGGCGTCAGGGGAAGTAAATGCCTTGTCTGACCCATGACCTTCCACAAGATGGTTGCGACACGTACACAAGTGAATCGACACGTGTACCTTGTGATGGCACGCAAGGAATGTGCTGGAGTGGTCGGATTGTGGTAGAAACTGGTGGGGACACCTGGCCAGCGAAGAGGGGCTTGCTGGCCTGGAGTCTCCATCGGGTGACTTGGTCACCTCCCTGGTAAGGAGGGCTTGCCGCGGGCCTTGAACCATTTCCCGGTATGGAGGGCTTGCCGGGGGGCCTCGCCAGTCTGTGCAAGCCTTCCTGACAAGGGAAACTTGTCGGGGTCTTGCTATTCTTCGGGTAGTCTTCCCGGCGAAGCGGACTTGTCGGGGCCTTGGAAACCTTCTCGGCAAGGAGGGCTTGCCTGGGCCTTGCGTCTGGAGCCCTTGTACTCCACGCCCCTCGCAATGAGGGAAGGGCGTGGCCTCCGCGGGTCCTGGACTGCCTTTCTGCTGCTCTTCCAGGTACACTGCCATCAGAGGTGTCGCCAATGCTCGTGCACAAGTCTGTGGCACAAGGGACCCAAGTCTGTATTGCGCTGACAGGAGCCCCCGGGCCTGGGTCACGCACGCGTGCGGGGCGTTGCTGGGCTAGGCCCAAAGTAGTGCATGGCCTTCCTCAGCAGGGGACTCTGTAGCTTTGGAGCCGTTGCGGGCGGCCCTTCCCCACGTCGAGCATCAAACACGCAATGTCGATAAGTGCGCACAGTAGCCTCCCCACCTCCCGACGCGTTACTGCCACGCGTGAAGCATGCGCAGTGAAGGTCATGCAAGTGGCGTTTGTGGCCATAATGGTTGTACTCGTGGCAGGACCCGCCCCCGCATGCATTGGTGTAGCAGGGCGGTTCCCTGTTTGGCCGTGATCATGGGTGATTGGGAGAGAGGGGCGGCGGTTTCTGGAGTGAGGGGACCTCACCCCCCGTGCCTCGCCCTATAAATTAGGGAGTTTGCGAGGGGGTTTTGCTCATCCATCAGCTCCTGGAACATCCACCACCCCTAGGTTGCATCTGTAGAATCTTTTCTAGCACGAGGTGGCGCTCTCTCCTAACCATGGTTAGGGGACTTGGGAGGCCACCATCGGCTGCCAGGGCGGCAAGTGGATCCCACTCCGATCATGCCACAACTTCAGGGGGTGGAGCTGCGGAGGCAGGCACAAGCGTGAGTGGTGGCGGAGGGGCAAGGAGCCGCGGTCGCCGTAGAGGCCGTGGCCGGGGGAGGCGGAGTGCGACTCCAGCACCGCCATCTTCTCCCGTGCTTGGCGGGCACTCAGACGGGATGATGCTAGAGTTCGTCGTGGAGCTGCCCGGCGTCCTTCGGGGCCATTTGCATCTCCCTTGCCCTTTCGCTAGTGCGATGGAGGCCGCCAAGCCACCTGTCTTGTGGTTGCAGGCGTACGGTTGCACCCACGAAGCTATGCAAGTGCACGCACAGTACCCGAAGCGGCGCTCCATGTTGCTCGGGCGTGGCTGGAAAGCTTTTCGCCCGCGCCTGAAGCCTCGAGGATGGGCATATCATCCGCGTCAAGCTATCCGTCAAGTTTTACGGGCGCTCAGGTGTCCGTCTCGGCTGCTGCGAAGAGAGCTCAAGCGGCGCCGAATGTCCCTCCTCGAGCAACAGCGACGAGGAGGACAGCGGCGGCAGTGGCGCTCTTGGCACATCACGATCTCGAGGGGCCAGGTCGGAGTAAGGCTCCCCGAGCTCTGACTGACTGCCGGCCCTGCCGCTGAGGCCCGCTCACGCCTCTCCCCCGCCAATAGGGGTTACTCTGCAGGACCCCGCATCGATGCCTCGTCTTTGAGGAGGTGCGATCGCGGGCTCTCGCTTCTTCATCCTGTCGGGTCGCCCTGTCTTCCACCCCCGTTCCGCTTGGTCGAGCATGTCCCTCTTTTTGTATGGGTTGCGCCGAGGGTCGTCCCGCTTTTTGTCTTCTTGAACTTCTGTCCGGCGAGCATGTCCCTCGCCGAAAGACAGTGTAATAGGTTAGAGTAGCAAAAATCATTCATGCAATATGTCTGAGTTTGTTTCAAACAAATGAATGAAATGTTGTTTCCCTTGCGTCTGATCCTTCTCCTTGAATGATACACCTTTTGCATTTCCCGGAAGCTTGCCGCACGACTGCTCCTGCCGCTAGTGCTTTGAGGAACGAATCGTTAGCATTTCGCTTGAGGGGTCATTACCAGCAAGGCTCCTTGCCGCACTCAGTGCAACCATTAGATCGTCGAGCGCAGCTCGAGGCAAAATAAGGTGATTTGTAGCCACTTAGACTGTTGAACAGGTTCGAAACAGTGAGAAGGCACTCTTTGGCCGTTCAGGTCGTTGAACTAGTTCGAAACAGAACTAAGGCGCACTGATCCTAACAAGGTTCCATCTACGTGCAGGTTTCTCAAATAAGGTTTGGGATCTTCCAGAAAGGGAACAACCAATCTACTCTGAAATCTCATCTGAAATATTTATCATTGACCTGCCGTGCCGCGGCACTTCTCCTCGCGGTGCTTGGGTCCTTTTTCGGGGCCTCAGATCCCCGACAAGCAGGATACTATACACTTCCGGCAACTTCCCCTCCGGCAAGGTATTCGCCGATAGTTCTCGACTGTCCTATGGGAGGGGGGTTGCCGGAGCATAACTCCTTTTCCTGTTTTGCCTGGTCGTGCTAACGGAGTGCCCAAGCGCACCTTTGGCGAAGACGTGATGCTTCAGGGGGGAAAGCGTTCGGTTGGAGTGCGTGTCTGGGTTCTGTGACCCGTAGGCGCATTCTCGACGGCTATGCACCTCTCCGTGGAGGTGCATCGGTCGGAGTATGCGCCGGAGGCCTCACCGGAACCCCTAGGCGTGCCTTGACAGCAGCGCACCGTCCCAGTGCGGTGCGTTAGCCTGATGCCTTCGAGCACGAGGTCTCCGTCGCCCTAGCCTGCATTCGTGCAGCAGGGCGCTCGCGCAGGCGTCAAGAGGCCGTGGCGAAGTAGAGCGACTACCGCCGTGCCCTGCTTCGAGAGATCGCACTGGTGCGCTCAATCTCCCAAGATCTGACGCGGAGCTTGCTTGAATCCGCGAAGAAGCTCTCAACCACGCGTCCCTACCTCGCGCGCCAAAGATGCCGGGGAAAACAAACACGCATGGGAAACTCGAGGAGTCCCTTGATCGTTTGGCGGGGAGAGAGAAGTATCGCAGCGAGAGTGGAACTAGCGATCAACACCGGCAAGGTCCTTTTTACCCAGGTTCGGGCTGCTTGACGAGTAAAGCCCTACTCCTGCATAGTTTGTATTGTGTGCTTACTGTAGGGTGGTTTGCTACAGTAATTTGGTAGGTGATTAGGTAGTCTCTGATTCCCAAAATGTTCAACCCCTAAGAATGAACTTTGGGCCTCCTTTTATAGGAAAAGGGGTCACCAACAGCGTGCTCACGGGGTGCACAATGAACAGTGTTCACCGCTCTACTTCTTCGGTGGTGTTAGGGGTAGTAAATGCCTTGTGTGACCCCTCACCTGCCGCAAGATGGTTGCGACACGTACCCAGGTGAAGCGACACCTGGGCCTTGTGCTCGCACATGAGGGATGTGATAGAGGCGAAGTTGTCCGTGTCTTTCGATGAGATCATGGGTATCGTTTTGGTGGAGTAGACTTTGACGATCCGACTACGAACGTGTGAGGACGTCGCGCCTTAGCAATTGCTAAACCAACTCCGAGAGGTTATAGACCACGCGGAGCACAATCAAGTTGACCATGAAGGTCTGTTTCCTGCACGCAAACGAAGAACTAGCAAGAAACCAAGATGCAATCAAGATATTGCGAATATAAGAGGAAAGCTTTATTGATGAAGGTGGGGTTCTGTGACGCCTTTGTTTGGTCGTAGAACACAAACGAAGAACGCGAAATTGTAGCTATGGCGAACATGTAATAAAAAAACCAAGTCTAAACGGTGCCCTAAGGGTTGTATATATGAGGGAATAGAGATGCAGTTTTGTGACACTTGGAGGAGGTGTCCGAAAACAGCCCTAAACTCGGTTTCCCCACACATACAGACTCAAAAAATAACCTATAGTACGGTATTTTGAAATTACATGGGCCTGGCCCAAAAATAAGCTCGCGCGACAACTATAATATGCTATGGAAGAAATTTATAACAAAAAAACAACGACAACATCGACAGCAATGATAACAGCGACAAAAACGACGACAACAACAACAACAACAACGAGAACAACGACTAAGACAAGAACAACGACAACAATAACTACTACTACTACAACAAAACCGGAAAAAACAACAACGAAGACAACGACGTCAACGACGACGACGATGATGACAACGATGACGACAAGGACGACAACAACGACAACGACAACAAAAACAACAACAAAAACAACAAGAAGAACAACTAGCACCAATACCACCACGACCACCACAATGACAACAACAACAACGACTACGACGACGACATTAACGATGACAATGAAGACAAGAACGACAACGATGACAATGATGAGAACAATGACAACTAAGGAAACAACAACAACAACAACGACAACATCAACAACAATGACAACAGCGACAATAACGGTACCAACAAAAACAACAACGATGACGAAAGTGACGAGAACAACGACAAGAACAATAACAACAACAACGACAACAACAACAACAACAATAAAAATAACGACAACAACGACGACGACAACAACAACAACAGCAACAACAACAACAACAACTACAATGACGACGACGACCACGACAACAACAACAACAACAAAAACAACGATAACAACGACATCAACAACAACGACAAAAACAACAACAACAAAAAAAACTTCAAAGACGACAACAACAACAACAACAACAACAACATAAAAAACAACAACACTGACAACCACCACAACAACAACAACAAGAACTACAACGACGACGACGACGATGACGACGACGACAACGACGACGACGATGACGACAGCGGCGACTACGACGACGATGACGACGACAACTATGAAAACTACGAGAATGACAGGAACAATGACAACAACGATAAAAACAACAACGACGACAATAGCGACAACAACGACAAGAGCGACAACAACGACAACAACAACAACAACAACAAAAACGACGATGACGACGACAACAACGACAATGACGAAAACAACAACAAGAACGATAACAACAACAATGACAAGAGCGACATTAACGACAACAGCGACAACAACACAACAACACAACAACAACAACAACAACAACAACGGCGACGACACGAGGACGACGACGACATCAATGACAACTAAGACAACAACACTAACAAAAAAACAATGACAACATTGACAACAATGACGACAGCGACAGCAACGACAACAACAACAGCAACAACGATGACAACAACAACAACAACGACTACGACGAGAACAACGACAACAACAACAACTACTACTACAGAAAAACGACAACAACGGCAAAAATAGCAACGATGAGAACCACGTCAATGAGGACGAGGACGACGATGATGACAACGATGACAACAGCAACGACAACAACAATGACAACAACAACAATAAAAACAACAATAAGAACAACCACCACAACACCACCACCACCACACCAAAACGACAACAACGACGACGACGACTTTGACAAGGACAATGACGACAAGAACGACAAGGACGACAACAATGAGAACAATGACAAATATGGAAACAACAACAATGACGACAACATCAACAACAATGACAACAGCGACAACAACGGTAACAACGACATCAACAACAATGTACAAACAGCGACAACAAAAACAACAACGATGACGACAGTGACGACAACAACGACAACGACGAGAACAACAACAACAACAACAACAACAACAATAACGACGACAACAACGACAACAACAACAGCAGCGGCAGCAGCAGCAACAACAACAACAACAACAACAACAACAACAACAACAACAACAACAATGACGACGGCGACGACAATGACAACAACAACAACAACAACAACAACAACGACAAGAACAACAACAACATAAAAAACAACACTAACAACAACAACAACAACAACAACAACAACGATAACAACAACAACAACAATAATAACACCAACAACAACAAGAACGACGACAACGACGACAACGAGGACTACGACGACGACGACGATGACAACTACGATAACAACGACAATGATGGGAACAACGACAACAAAGATAACAACAACGACGACAACAATAGCGACAACAACGATAACAACAACAACAACAAAAAAGGACGACGACGACAACAACGACAATGACAAGAACAACAACAAGAACGATAACAACAACAATGACAACAGTGACATTAACGACCACAACGAAAACAACAAAAACAACGACAACAACAACAAAAACCACAACAACAACAACGAAGACGATGACAATGACAACAGCAACAACAACAACAACAACAACAACAACAACAACAACGAAGACGATGAGAATGACAACAGCAACAACAACAACAATAACAACTACTACTACAACAACAATGACAACAACCACAACAACAACAGCAGCAACAACAACACAAGAACAACAACATCAACAAGAACAAGAACAACAACGACAACAACAACAACACAACAACAACACAACAACATCAACAACAATAACAACAACAACGGCAACGACGACGACGGAAACGATTACAACACAAACAATGAAGAGAACAACAACAACAATGACAACAACAACAACAACAACAACGACGACAATATTGAGAACAACGATAGCAACGACAACAACAAACCCGACGACGATGATGACGGCGACGACGACTACAACAACAACGACAACGACGACAACAACAACAACAATAAAAACAACGACAACAATAACAACAACAACAACAACAAATATAACAACAACGACAACAAAGACGACGTCAATGATTACAATGATGACCACAGTGAAAGTGATGAGAACAACAACAACAACAATAACAACGACCATGACGACTACGACGAGAACAACGACAACAACAGCAACAAAAATGTTCTTGTCGTTGTCGTCGTTGTGGTCGTCCTCGTCGTCCTCATTGTTGTTGTTCTTGTTGTTGTTGTTGTTGTTGTTGTTGCTGCTGTTGTCCTTGTTGTGATTGTTGTTTTCGTTGTTGTTGTTGTCATTGTTGTTGTTATTGTTGTTGTTCTTGTTGTTGTTGTCGTCGTCCTTGTTGTTGTTGTTGTTGTAGTTGTTGTTGTTGTTGTTGTTGTTATTTTTGATGTTGTTGTTGTTGGCGTCGTCGTTGTTGAAGTCGTCGTAATCCTCATCCTCGTCGTCGTCGTCATCTTTATTGTTCTTGCCATTGTCATTGTTGTTGATGTTGTCGTTGTTGTTGTCGTTGTTGTTGATGTTGTCATTCTTGTCGTTGTTCTCGCTGTTGTTGTTGTTGTTGTTATCGTTGTGGTCATTGTTCTCATCACTGCCATTGTGGTCATCGTTGTAATCGTTGTCGTCGTCGTTGTCGTCGTTGTTGTTGTTTTTTTTTTGTTGTTGTTCTTATTGTAGTAGTAGTTGTTGTTCTTGTTGTTGTTGTTGTTGTTGTTGTTGTTGTTGTCGTCGTCGCCGTCATCATCGTCGTCTTGTTTGTTGTTGTTGTTGTTGTCGTTGCTATCGCTGTTGTCACTATTGTCTTTATCGTCGTCGTCGTTGTTGATGTTGTGGTTGTTGTTGTTGTTGTTGTGTTGTTGTGTTGTTGTTTTTGTCGTTGTTGTTGTCGTCGTTGTCGTCGTTGTTGTTGTTGTTGCTGCTGTTATTGTTGTTGTGGTTGTTGTAATTGTTGTTGTTTTTGTTGTTGTCGTTGTTGTTGTTGTTGTTGTCGTTGTTGTTGTCGTTGTCATCGTCTTCATTCTTATTGCTGTTGTTGTTGGTGTTGTTGTTGTTATCGTCGTTGTTTTTGTCGTCGTCATCGCTATTGTTGTTGTTGTTGTTTTTGTTGTTGTTGTTGTTGTTGTTGTTGTTGTTGTTGTCGTTGTGTTGTTGTGTTGTTGTTGTTGTTGTCATTGTTGTCGCTGTTGTTGTTAATGTCGCTTTTGTCATTGTTGTTGTTATCGTTCTTGTTGTAGTTCTCGTCATTGTCGTTGTTGTTGTCGTCGTCGTCCTTATTTTGTTGTTGTTGTTGTTGTTGTTGTTGTTGTTGTTGTCGTTGTTGTCGCTATTGTCGTCGTCGTTGTTGTTATCGTTGTTTTCATTGTTCCCGTCATTGTCGTTTTCGTAGTTGTTGTCGTCGTCGTCGTCGTCGTCATTGTTGCCGTCATCGTTCTTGTTGTTAGTGTTGTTGTTGTTGTTGTTCTCGTTGTTGTTGTTGTTGTTAGTGTTGTTGTTTTTCATGTTGTTATTCTTGTTGTTATTGTTGTTGTTATCGTCGTCCTCGTCTTTGTTGTTTTTGTTGTTGTTGTTGTTGTTGTTGTTGTTGTTGTTGTTGTTGTTGTTGTTGTTGTTGTTGTTGTTGTTGTTGTTGTTGTCGTTGTTATCATTGTTGTCGTTGTCATCCTCGTTGTCATCATAATTGTTGCCATCGTCGTTGTCGTCGTCATTGTTGTTGTTGTTGTCGTTGTTGTTGTCGTTATTTTTGTTGTTGTTGTTGTTGTTGTTGTTGTTGTTGTTATTTTTGTTGTTGTTGTTGTTGTTCAAGTCGTTGTCGTTGTTGTCGTCACTGTTGTCGTTGTTGTCGTCACTCTTGTCATTGTTGTTACCGTTGTTGTCGCTGTTGTCATTGTTGTTGATGTTGTCGTTGTTGTTACCTTAGATCTCGTTGCTCTCATCGTTGTCGTTATTGTCGTCCTTGTAGTAATCGTTGTCATCATCGTCGTCCTCGTCCTCGTTGACGTCGTTGTCATCGTTAATGTTTTTGCTATTGTTGTCGTTTTTGTTGTAGTAGTAGTAGTTGTTGTTGTTGTCGTTGTTCTCGTTGTTGTTGTTGTAATCATTGTTGTTGTCGTCGTTGTGGTTGTTGATGTCATTGCCTTCATTGTCGTCATGGTTGTTGATATTGTCATTGTTTTTTTTTGTTATTGTTGTTGTTGTAGTTGTCATTGTTGTCGTTGTTCTCGTGATTGTCATCGTTATCGTTGTTGCCATCGTTGTTGTCGTCGTCGTCATCGTCGTCGTCGCCGCCGTCGTCGTCGTTGTTGTTGTGGTTTTTGTTGTTGTTTGTTGTTGTCATTGTTGTTGTTGTCGTTGTTGTCGTTAATGTCGCTCTTGTCATTGTTGCCGTTATCGTTGTTGCTGTTGTTGTTTTCGTCATTGTCGTTGTTGTCATCGTCGTCGTCCTTATTTTTGTTGTTGTCGTTGTTGTTTTTGTAGTTGTTTTCGTCATTGTCGTTGTTGTCGCTGTTGTCATTGTTGTCGCTATTGTCGTCATTGTTGTTGTTATCATTGTTGTCCTTGTTCCCGTCATTCTCGTTGTTGTCGTCGTCGTCATCGTCATAGTCGTCGTCGTAGTTGCCGTCATCTTCGTCGTCGTTGTCGTCGTCGTTGTCGTTGTTCTTGTTGTTGTTGTTGTTGTGGTTGCCACTGTTCTTGTTTTTATGTTGTTGTTGTTGTTGTTATTGTTCTTATTGTTGTTGTTGTCATCTTCGTTGTTTTTTTTCTATTGTTGTTGTTGTTGTTGTTGTTGTTGTAGTTGATGTCATGGTTATCGTTGTTGTTGTTGTTGTCGTGGTCGTCGTCGTCATTGTTGTTGTTGTTGTTGTTGTTGTTGTTGTTGTTGTTGTTGTCTTGTTGTCGTTATTTTTGTTGTTGTTGTTGTTATTGTTGTTGTTCTTGTTGTTATTGTTGTTGTTGTCGTCACTGTCGTCATCGTTGTTGTTTTTGTTGTTACCGTTGTTGTCGCTGTTGTCATTGTTGTTGATGTTGTCGTTGTTGTTGTTGTTTCCTCCGTTGTTATTGTTCTCTTCGTTGTCGTCGTTGTCGTTCTTGTCTTCATTGTCATCGTCAATGTGGTCGTCGTTGTTGTTGTTGTCGTTGTGGTGGTGGTGGTGGTGTTGGTGGTGATTGTTTGTATTGTTGTTTTTGTTTTTGTTGTTGTTGTGGTTGTCGTCGTTGTCGTCCTTGTCGTCATCGTTGTCATCATCGTCGTCGTCGTTGACGTCGTTGTCATCGTTCCTGTTTTTGCCGGTTTTGTTGTAGTTGTTCTCGTCGTAATCTTTGTTGTTGTTGATGATGTTGTCGTTATCGTTGTTGTCGCTCTTGTCATTGTTGTCGATGTTGTCATTGTTTTTTTTGTTATAAATTTCGTCCATAGGCTATTATAGGTGTTGCGCCACCTTATTTTTGGGCCAGGCCCATGTAATTTCGAAATACCATAATATAGGATATTTTCAGAGTCCGTATGTGTGGGGAAACCGAGTTTAGGGCTGTTTTCGGACCCCTCCTCCAAGGGTCACAAAATTGCCTCTCTATTCCCTCATAGGCCCATGTAATTTCGAAATACCATAATATAGGCTATTTTTAGAGTCCGTATGTGTGGGGAAACCGAGTTTAGGGCTGTTTTCGGACCCCTCCTCCAAGGGTCACAAAATTGCCTCTCTATTCCCTCATATATACAGCCCTTAGGGCACCGTTTAGACTTGGAATTTGTTTAGATTACAAGTTCGCCATAGTTGCAACTTCGCGTTCTTCGTTTGTGTTCTACGACCAAAGAAAGGCATCACAGAACCCCACCTTCATCAATAAAGCTTTCCTCTTATATTCGCAATATCTTTATTGCATCTTGGTTTCTTGCTTGTTCTTCGTTTGCATGCAGGAAACGGACCTTCGTGGTCAGGTTGATCGTGCTCCGGCATGCTCAATAACATATCGGAGTTGGTTTAGCGATTGCTAAGGCGAGACGTCCTCACACGTTCGTAGTCGGATCGTCAAAGTCTACTCCACCAAAACGATACCCACGATCTCATCGAAAGACATGGACAACTTCGCCTCTATCACATCCCTCATCTGCCAGCACAAGGCCCAGGTGTCGCTTCACCTTGGTACGTGTCACAACCATCTTGCGACAGGTCAGGGGTCAGACAAGGCATTTACTGCCCCTGACACCACCGAAGAAGTAGAGCGGTGAACATTGTTCATTGTGCATCCCGTGAGCATGATGTTCGTGACCCATTTGCCTATAAAAGGATTTCCAAAGCTCATTCTTAGGGGTTGAATATTTTGGGGATCAGAGACTACCTAATCACCTACTAAGTTACTATAGCAAAACCACCATACAATAGGCACACAATACAAACTATGCAGGAGTTGGGTTTTACTCGTCAAGCGGCCCGAAGCTGGGTAAAAAGGACCTTGCTGGTGTTGATCGCTAGTTCCACTCTCGATGTTATACCTCTCTCTCCCCGCCAAACAATCAAGGGACTCCTTGAGTTTCCCATAGGTGTTGGATTTCCCCGACATCTATGCCGCGCGAGGTAGGGGAGCGATGGTTGAGAGCTTCTTCGCGGATTCAAGCAAGCTTCGCGTCAGATCTTGGGAGATTGAGGGCACCACTGGGGTCCCTCGAAGCAAGGCGCAGCGGTGGTCACTCTACTTCGCCACGGCCTCCTAATGCCTGCGCGAGCGCCCTGCTGCGCGAACGCGGGCTAGGGGGACGGAGACCTCGAGCTCGAAGGCATTAGGCTAACACACCGCTCTGGGACAGTGCGCTACTGTCGAGGCATGCCTAGAGGCTCCGGCGCATACTCTGACCGACGCACCTCCAGGAAGAGGTGCTTAGCCGTCGAGAATGCGCCTACGGGCCCCGGAACCCAGGCACACACTCTAGCCGAACGCTTCCCCCCGGAAGCATCACGTCTTCGCCAAAGGTGCGCTCGGGGACTCCGTCAGCACGGCCAGGCAAAACAGGAAAATGAGTTATGCTCAGGCAACCCCCCTCCTATACGACAGTCGAGAACTGTCGGCAAATACCTTGCGGGAGGGGAAGTTGCTGGAAGAGTATAGTCTCCTCCTTGCCGCGAGGAGAAGTGCCACGGCACGACAGATAAGTGATAAATATTTGTGATGAGATTTCAGAGTAGATAGGTTGTTCCCTTTATGGAAGATCCCAAACCTTGTTTGAGAAACATGCACGTAGATGGAACCTTGTCAGGATCACCGCGCCTAAGTTCTGTTTCGAACTAGTTCAACGACCTGAACGACCACAGAGTGCCTTCTCACTGTTTCGAACCTGTTCAACAGTCTAAGAGGCTACATAGCACCTTATTTCGCCTCGAGCCGTGCTCGACGATCTAATGGTTGCACTGAGTGCGGCAAGGAGCCTTGCCAATAATGACCCTCAAGCGAACTGCTAATGATCCGTTCCTCCAAGCACTAGCGGCAGTACCAGTCGTGCGGGAAAGCTTCCGGAAAATGCAAAAGGCGTATCATTCAAGGAGAAGGATCAGACGCAAAGGAAACAACATTTCATTCATTTGTTTGAAACAAACTCACACATATTACATGAATGATTTTTGCTACTCCAACCTATTACACTGTCTTTCGACGAGGGACATGCTCGCCGGACAAAAGTTCAAGAAGACAAAAAGCGGGACGACCCCCGGCGCAACCGAGGCTGGTTTCTCATGGACCAGCACTACGTGGAGGAGAACGGGGGGGAAGACAGGGCGACCCGAGGGGATGAAGAAGCTAGAGCCCGCGATCTCACCTCCTCCAAGACGAGGCGTCGATGCGGGCTCATGCAGAGTAACCACACCGGGCGGGGGAGAGGTGTGATCGGGCCTCAGCGGCAGGGACGGTAGTCTGTCGGAGCTCGGGGAGTCGTACTCCGACCTATCCCGCCAAGATCCTGATGTGCCAAGAGCGCCACAGCCGCCGCTGTCCTCCTCGTCACTATCGCTCGAGGAGGGACATTCGGCACCGCTCGAGCGCTCTTCGCAGCAGCGGAGACGCACACCTGAGCTCCCGTAAAACTTGAGGATAGCATATTATCCTCCGCTAGCTTGAAGCAGAGGATATACCCTTCCTCGAGGCTTCAGGCACGAGCGAAGGCTTTCCAGCAACATGGAGCGGCGCATCGGGTACTACGCGTGCACCTGCATAACGTCGTGGGAGCAACCGTACGCCTGCAACCTCAAGACAGGGGGCTTGGCATCCTCCATCGCCCCTAGCAAAAGGGCGAGGGAGATGCAAATAGCCCCGCAGGACACCGTGCAGCTCCACGACGAACTCTAGTGTCATCCCGCCCGTGTGCCCGCCAAGCACGGGAGAAGACGGAGGTGCTGGAGTAGCACTCCGCCTCCCCAGGCCATGGCCTCTGCGGTGACTGCTGCTCCTCGCCCCTCCGCCACCACTCACGCTCGTGCCTCCCTCCGCAGCTCCACCCCCTGAAGTTGTGGCATGATCCGAGTGGGATCCACTTGCCACGCTGGCGGCCGATGGTGGCTTCCCAAGTCCCCTAACCATGGTTAGGGGCGAGCGCCACCTCGAGCTAGAAAAGATTCTACACATGCAACCTAGGGGTGGTGGATGTTCCAGGAGCTGATGGATGAGCAAAACCCCCTCGCAAACTCCCTAATTTATAGGGCGAGGCACGGGGGGTGAGCTCCCCTCACTACAGAAACCGCCGCCCCTCTCTCCCAATCACCCATGATCACGGCCGAACAGGGAACCGCCCTGCTGCACCAATGCATGCGGGGGCGGGTCCTGCCACGACTACGGCCATTATGGCCACAAACGCCACTTGCCTGACCTTCACTGTGCATGCTTCACGCGTGGCAGTAACACGTCGGGAAGTGGGGAGGCTACTGTGCGCGCACTTCTCAACATCGCGTGTTTGATGCTCGGGGCGGGGAAGGGCCACCAGTAACGGCTCCAAAGCTACAGAGTCCCCTGCTGAGGAAGGCCATGCACTACTTTGGGCCTAGCCCAGCAACGCCCCGCGCGCCTGCGTGGCCCAGGCCCGGGGGCTCCTGTCGGCGCACTAGACACTGGGGTCCCTTGTGCCATAGACTTGCGCACGGGCATGGGCGACGCCCCTGATGGCAATGTACTCGGAAAAGTAGAAGAAAGGCAGTCCAAGACCCACCGAGGCCACGCCCTTCCCTCACTGCGAGGGGCGTGGAGTACAAGGGCCCCAGTCGCAAGGGCCCGGCAAGCCCTCCTTGCCGGGAAGGCTCCCAAGGCCCCGGAAAGTCCGCTTCGCTGGGAAGACTACCCGATGAATAGCAATACCCCAGAAAATTTCCCTTGCCGGGAAGGCTCGCATAGACTGTCGTCCCCCCCCCCGGCAAGCCCTCCTTGCCGGGGAGGTGAGCAAGTCACCCGATGGAGGCTCCAGGCCAGCAAGCCCATGTTCGCTCGCGAGGTATCCCCACCAGTTCCTACCACAATCTGACCACTCCAGCACATCTCTCGTGTGCCATCACAAGGTACATGTGTTGATTCACTTGGGTACGTGTCGCTACCATCTCGCGGCAGGTCAGGGGTCAGACAAGGCATTTACTGCCCGTGACGCCACCGACGAAGTAGAGCGGTGAACACTGTTCAGTGTGCATCCCGTGAGCACACTGTTGGTGACCCCTTTGCCTGTAAAAGGAGGCTCAAAGATCAGTCTTAGGGGTTGAACTTTTTGTTGATCATAGCCTCCCTAATAACCTACTAAGTTACTGTAGTAAAACCACCCTACAGTAAGCACACAATACAAACTAAGCAGGAGCAGGCTTTTACGCGTCAAGCGGCCCGAACCTAGGTGAAAAGGACCTTGCCGGTGTTGATCGCTAGTTCCGCTCTCGATGCCATACCTCTCTCTCCCTGCCAAACGATCAAGGGACTCCTCAAGTTTCCCATAGGTGTTGGTTTTCCCCGACAGGCGGCAAGGGATCCCACAGCGGCCAATTTTAAAGGGGGACAGCGGAACATGCGCCCCTGCCCAAAGGTGGTCTTCGTGTGCAAAGTACTTGCCCGCGCTGCATGGATGGGCCGGAGGGTGACGTTTTCCCTACCGGCGGGCGGCGCGGCCTCATTGCACCAGAAGGGAAACCTTTGAAAGATGCCTCTAGAACCCTCGTACGCTCTCGCCTCCTTTGAAGTAAAGGGAAAAGTGCCTCGTCCTGCTATCTGTTGCTCGCCTGTCCTTTTCCCGGCGTCACCCTTGACTCCTGAGGCCTGGCCTTGCCTCGAATGTCCGTCGCTTCGGAGGGGCCATGAAGGGGTCCCCGGCGGGTCCTGATGCTCCTCCTCCTCGCGAGGCTTGGCCTCTCGCGAGGGCCTTCCCGGGTGACGTCGCACTAGTTATTCTTGGGTTGGTGAAGCGGGTCATCCCTGGGCCGCAGGCAGGCACGTCTGGGTACCCCCATTACCAGAATACCGACAGTAGCCCTCGGGCCCAGGCTGCGCCTGGGTTGGCTTCTGGCGGAACCTTGAGGGTGGCCCGAAGCATCGCGGGCCCTAAACACCTGCGGGTCGGGCCTTTAAAATGACGAGCCCGTCCTCTCTGCGCACCATCTCCTAACTTGTGTTTGTCGTCTGTCTCCGCCCCCTATTCATTCCGCCGCCGGCTCTTCCTTTTGTCGATCCAGCCGCTGGTTCTTCCTCTGACCCACGCGCGTCACGTCGTTGTTGCCTTGTTCTCTCCGTCATGCCTCAAAAAGGGGGGAAATGTGGATGCTCGTGGGGCCCGCCGTCCCGGTGGCGCCCTGGCCCGTGCTGGAACGGTCAACGATGGTGAACATCGAGGGGTTCAAGAAGGCTCAGTTGGTAGTTGCTGTCGAGTCAATGAGTGTGGGGCCACCCAGATCTGGCCGGGCTCATGGCCTCGGAGGGAGAGGGTGTCCCCTGCGGTTCCTCCCCAATTCCACGCTCTCATTTCTGGTGTACTACCGCCATTCTCAGGCTTCATCAATGCAGTGCTTTCGCACTACCAGATCCATGCGCTCCACCTTGACCCCCGTTCTTTGCTCCTCCTCTCTACCTTGAGTTGATCTTTGAGGTGCTCCTTCTGTCGCATTTCTCAGCCATTTATTCTCCCCTTGAGTTGATCTCCGAGGTGCAGTGCTCCGGGTGCGCGTCCTTGAGAACTGTCGATGCCACAAACCCCGGGGTCCTATACGCTGAGCTCCTCCCAGAAGCGGAAGGGTTCCGGCTGCAGTGGGTGCAGGTTGAGGCCGCCGAGGCCGGAGCTCCGTTCCAACCTCCACCGACACACGCAACACCGAACCGGGGGTGCGAGCACGAAGAGCTTAGTGACCCACGGCTCACGCCAGTTTTGATCTGGCTGGAATAGCTGAGGCGTGCGGGAGGGTGACGATGGCGATCGTGGTGCGTGAGTTTATCTGTCGACGGATTGCTCCCCTCCAGCGCCACTCCCGTCCCATGTGGGCCTATACAGGGCCCAGCGAGTCGATGAGGATCCACGTCGTCCCCTTTTCCCCTCATGTCGTGTGTGAGCTGCTTCGCCAGCTGACCGGCGGCAATCCTGACGAACTTCCCCCGAACGGCCTGCCGCTGTACAGCTTCAAGCCCCTGGGAGGTCTTGCCGTGGAGATGCCGCTCTTTGATGAATGGGGGCTCCTTCCTAAGGGGGAAAGGCGTTCCCTGAAGCTCGCGCCCCCCACGGGGTTCGGCCCCTCGAAGACCCTGGTTGTGCGGTTACCCCCGTGACCAAGGTGGGCGGTGCGTCGCCGCCCGTCATCTCGGATCTAGCTTCGCGTCAAGCCGGGGTTGGTGGTGGTGATCAGACGATGGTGGAAAGAGTTGCCCCCACTTTCGAGACCCAATCGAGGGCCGCCGAGTCCCCCCGCTGGGTCGCCCCAACGGACTGGAAGAGGAGGTTGCCCGAGGGCAGCCGCACCCCGGCGCAAGGGCCTCCGGCGAGGAAGAAGTGGATGGCCATTGACGAGTAAGCACCTGTGTTCCCCCTCGTCCTCGCGTTATGTGGTTATCTTCTAAACGCTTGTTCTTCAGGTTTCCCTTCGGCAGTCGGGGAGGCGGATGAGCGCCGCCTGCTCCGGTGGTTGCTGGGCATCCCAAGGCCTCTTCTCTCGCACTCCACGGGGCTCGGTCTCCTAAGCCCCACGCACGTGGCCCCCCCCCCCCCCCCCCCCCGCGGACTTCTTGGGTGGCGGCCTCCGGTACTTCGGCGGGATGCCTATCCCCTCGCATGTGTCCCCTCCTGGGGGCATGTCGCGCCTTCCCCTTGGACACCTCCTGCATGGAGATGAGGGGCACCGTGGGGTGCTCAATGCCGACGAAACGGCCACACGGGAGCCCCTAGCCCTCGGGCATGGACTCCGGCTGGGTGATTCCTTGCGCGCTTCTCCTGCTCGCTATATGGGAGGCGTGGACCCCTGCTGCCTTTTAGAGCCTATATCGGGTTCGCCTGCCGCACCATGGGGCTTGCTGCGTATCGCTGCGGACGAGCTTCAACATCCGGGGCGGGGCTTCCCAGTCATGAAGCCCCCCGGGAAGGTGAGCGCCAGTACCTTGCGTCAGGGTGGTGCCAGCTTGAGGTCGTCGTGAACCTCGACCGCCTGCAGCGGGAGGCCGCTCGCGCAGAGACGGAGGCATCCCTCGTTGTAGCGGTAGAAGCCCGCGAGCGCGCTCTCGCTGAGGCTCATGAGGGTGATTGTCGGCGTAGGGCCTCCGAAGACCGCCACAGGGAGCTTTGCGCCCTCATCGCCCTTCTTGAAGAGCAAGCTCTGCCGAGGGCCTCCCTAGGGGGGCCCTTCGGCGGAGTCCTTCGACGCCGGTCCTCGAGCATCCGCCGACTTGCTGGTGGTTGTAGAGGTGGAGCAGTACCTGGAGCAGGAGCGTCTGGAGATGAGGGAGCGCCAGTTGTTGCTTGCCGAGGAATCCCTAGCCTCTCGTGAAGAGATGCTTCAGGAGGAGATAGACAAGGGGGTGGTGGAGGCTCGACGTTCCCTTCTTCTTGATTACCGTGCGAAGTTGAGGATACCCGGAGTCCAGATTACTCAAGCGTCGTGGCTGCCTGCATGATTAAGTCATTACCCTCCGGAGAAGGTTGGATCATGAAGTGGAAAGCTGTGACATCCCCGGATTTGTGCTACAGTAACCCCTGTAGTCAAGCGACAGTAATCCACGCTAATGAAGCCACTTCATCATAAATTCTATCGCTAATGAAGAACAGAAAGACATATATATATAAGAAAATAATAATAATAGAATGTCATAAAGTAAAATAAATAAAAACAAATGATTAAAAAAACAAAAAAAAGCAACCGACCGCCCCCCACCTGGCCCAGCTGGCCAGGCCAGAGCCCACCACCGCGCCAAACCCTAGTCGAGCCCCCCCCCCCTCGATCCCCAACTCCCCCGCTTCCTTGGCTGCCGCCGCCGCCAAGGGCTCCAGCCCCCAACCCGCAACCCAACCACCACTCCGCGGGGCCCCACCCCCACCGACACCTCTCTCTCTCTCGTCTCCCCCCCACGCGGACACCCTCCCCACGATCTCCCTCACTGCCCCACGAGAACCCCCCAGATCTTGCCCCTCCCCACCTCTCGTACTCTCCCCACCGAGGCCCTTCTCTCCACCTCGCCCCCACCCCGGCCGGCGAGCCCCTTCCTCACCCCACCCGCCCGCAGCAAGGCCCCCTCGGCCCCTTCAACCGTCGGCCGAGCCCCTCTCCTGCCTCCCACCCGACCGGCCGGCCCCCCCTTCAACTCCGGCGACCATGACTCTCCTGCAACCTCTCCCCCACAGGCCTCCACTGCCCACCCGGCCGGCCACCATCTCCGGCGACAACCATGACCGGCCGGCCTCCCTCCCCTTGATGCCGGGGCAACCCTCGCCGGATCCGGCCGGCCCCTTCTGCACCGGAGGGCTCTCCTCTCCGGCCACGACTCCGGGAGGCCCTCTCCGGCGACCGTCACCGTCACCACCGGAACCGTGCCATCACAGTCGGCACCTCCGCCTCACGAGAACTCTGGCTTCACCGGGCCGTCTCATCAACGTTGGTGAGCCCCTCCTCGGGCTCCACCCACCATCGCGTTCCCCTCACCGTCCCGGTTTCGTTCCAGCAAACGGGACTCCGACCCGTTGACGGTAGTGACCGGTAGGAAGATTTGAAGATGTGTTCTTCTATGTTGAGTTAGAGCAGAGAGTTCTGTGTCTCTCTGTTAACAGAGAGAGAGATGGGAGTGTTTAGAGTTAAAAGAAAATAAATTAAAAGAAGTATTAGATGCCGTATGTATGTATGTATGTATGTATGTATGTATGTATGAGATGCGATGTATGTATTTGCATATATAGATATTTGGATGAATACGATATTTGCATGATTATGTATGTGTGAATAAAATCGAGTATTTGGCCTAGAGCCACTTACCGGTGGGCCAACGCACCCGCTGTCTATGACAGGGAGGCCCCACGCGATAATTAAAAATAAATAAAAATAATGTTAATGTTTTTATTAAACAAATAAATAGATATATTAGTTAAATTAATTAATTGGATTAATTAATATTTAATCTTAATTAAAACTTGTGCCTATGACGTTCGGGACCCGCTGGTCAGTTGACCAGTCAACTGTTGATGTCAGCATGACATCATGCTGATGTGATAATAGCTCTTTGTTAAATTATTTAAATCTGTTTTTAATTCCTAATTATTGAATAAAACTTTAAAAATTAATATTAAATAGTCCGTAAATCAGATCCAAATATTTTCAACATGAAAGTTGATCAGCAGAACGAGACGAAACCGGATACACGGTCCATTCGTCTGTCACGCGTCCCTAGCTTAGCAAACATGGAACATTTCCATCGTTTCCAATATAACGGGTAGTAGCCCGAGACCCGGAAAATATCGTCAGATATTCTTCCGACCCGTCTATGACGGATGTTCCCGCGTTAGCTCATGCCTAACGCTGCCTTTAGCCATGTCTGGATTTGTGATGCGTTTGATTGTTCTGTTATTTATTGTGTTTCCCCTCTGTTACTTCGTTTCCGGTAGACAACGAGACCGATGATGATCCGGTGATCGACTACTTCAACATGGAGGATCTGTATCTGTGTGTAGAGCAACAAGGCAAGCAAACCCCCTTGATCATTCCTATATCACCTCTGTCTTTCTTCCTACTGCTTGCATTAGTAATTTTGCTATTGTTGTAGTTACCTCCTATATCTGATGCATAGCCTATTTTTGATGAACTGCTACTTTCAGTCCTGTACTTTAAATCTGCTTAGTATAGGTGGAGCAGTCATCCCCTCTGACCCCGTAGTCCAGTTGCCCCGCTTGTTTTCAAATCTCAATCTCTGATCGACGAGCCAGACCCGACACCGCACATACACCCCCTTCCTTGTACGACGCTACAGAGATATTATCGGGTACCGAGGGTGACACCTCGCTAAGTACTCCTGATGATATCTCTGTAGTATAGCTAGTCGGTCGTGGTTATCGAGGGTGATTCCTCTTTCACCATTCCCGATGACGCCTCTGTCGTGCAACCCCTCAAGTGGGGGACCCCCGAGGGTGATTCCTCTCAACCCACCTTGACGGATACATCGTTCGGAATCCAACGAGGGTGATACCTCGGATTCCCCCCGATGTTACTACCACATAGTTACTCGACCATGTTACTGGGATCTTTGGTGATTAGTTGTAAGACGGGTGGATTCCCGTGTTGATGGCCTAATTAAAATGTTAATGGATTTGGGTATTTGATCTCGGTTGGTCGGAGACCTTTTTGCACTAACAGGCTACGAGGGAAGAATTATGGGTACTCGGCGTCGCGGTATCAGCCGAAGCTTTTCAGATGTCAGCAAATGTAGCGGCGCGCGCCCGAGTGGTCCCGAGATGCATCGCTCTTGTGATTAAGAGATGCTAGGACTGACGTCGGCCGCCGACGCCACGTGCAGGAGCGCGAAGGGGAACTGGGCCCACGAACCCTTTGTGCTTAGGATTTTAGACTGACGTGCCGACCTCTCTGATTAGTCTTAGGTGGGGCTGCGACGTGTCGATATTCCGAGGCCGGGCAGGACCCAGAACAGTATGTCCGGCCAGAGTGTTATCCAGCGTGACGGGACATGTGGTGCACCCCGGCAGGGATGAAAATTAACTATTCGGGTAGCCGTGTCCATGGTTACAGGACGACTTGGAGTTGTGCCCCGATCTTTTACAACTACAATTGTTACTTAATTGGAATTATTTTGCCTCGCGATTGCTTCCTCGCAGGGAGCCGAGGGAGGATCTTTAGGCGTGACCTCACTTTAATATTGCTGCAACAATATGACTATTAATGTGTTACCCCTGTTCTACTCTAGTCTATTGCTGCAAGACCCTGAAGATGCTAGTCTTCGATAGGACTAGGCCTTCTCTCTCTATTCTCGCATTGCTGTAGTCAGTCCACATATAACCCCCCTTCTTTGATGCTGGTGCATATTTAGCATAGTTCTGATGTAAGTCTTGCGAGTACTTTGGATGAGTACTCACCGCTGCTTTGCTCCCCCCCTTTGTCCCCTTGATCCGTTTGCTGCGACCAGATGATGGAGCCCAAGAGATGGCGGTCCCCGCCGCCGACAACTGCTACCCCGACGGTGCCTACTACTACGTGGAGGAGGCTGATGATCAGGAGTAGTTAGGAGGTTCCCAGGCAGGAATCCTCGCCTCGTTCGATCATTGTATCTTTTGTGCTAGCCTTCTCTAAGGCACCCCATGTTTTATGTCTCTACTCAGATGTTGTTGCTTTCGCTGACTCGTGTGTTTATCGGGCTTTCCCCTCGAGGCCCCTAGCTTGTAATATGAAGCTGATGTTATTTTATTTGTGTCTTGATTTGTGTTGTGATATCTTCCCGTGAGTCCTTGGGTTTGATCGTACGCATTTGCGTGTATGTTTAGCGTACGATTAAATCGAGGGCGTCACAAGTTGGTATCAGAGCCGACTGCCTATAGGTAGCCCCCTTTCCAACTCCTTGGCCGAAGTTGAGTCTAGTGTTTGAAAAACTTTACTAACACTGATGTTGTGGCTTACGGGCCCACATCTCAATTGGGTGGTATTATTATCTTTTACTCCTTTCCTATACTCTGGGCTATACTCTCTCTTCTCTTTCGGGATAAAGATTTTGCTAACTCTAACATTAGGTTCTCGTAAATACTTCCTCCCGGAGAGCCCCTTATTCCAAACGCTGGCTTTATACCTCAGAAGAACTGTAGTTACTCTTCGATGTTCTCTTGAGCCGTTGTGCTCATTGCTTCTGCAATTTTCCCTTCCTTCGTCAACCAGTACGGATGACTACATACAAATGTCGTTCATACTTTCTTCTCCAATTGCTCTTGTTTTACAAGATGCAACGAATTATCTTATCGGGGATTCATCCATCATCAGTTGTCATGGGTTTCGAAAGTTCTTCGACATACTATTCGGTCTTCCGAAATCCTCCGTAGCCGAAAGTTCATGACCTTTCTCACGTACTTGCATTATGGTTAAATCCATATGTCTAGCAGCATTCATTAAAATCCTTTGTGATTTTCCTGTGATCTTATTGATTCTACCTTTGGGTGAATGCACACAATCATCTGATGATACTCATGAAGTATCTTCCGTCTCAGATGTCCTTTCAGACAGAGCGGGTTCTCGACAAATCAACTTTGGTTGGATGTCCATCTAAGTCCATTCAACCTACTTGTATTTGATCGGAGCATCTAATTATGATACGCCAACCTGAAAATCATAATTCCTTTGGTAATTTAGTATCGATAATTTTCAGATGTTTAGTTAACACGATGCATTGCATCCTATATCCCTCGGATTGAGTACCGATACTCACAACAGATCTTTGTGGATTGCCAGACTCATTCTGGGTTATTATCCGACGACATCTTTTGCTGTCGAAAATTCTTGTGAATGTTTCCCGTGACACATGATGCCATTGGTAAATTGGTTCTTCTCCCTCTGATAAATTCTAGCCTATACTTTTGTTGGCCATGCGCTGTTGTCAAGCATGTGTTAATTACTCTTGGAGTGTATGGTATATGTTCCTAAGATGCCCCTATGGGTTGAACCTATGCCTTACTAAATCAATATGATCCGAAGAGTTTTCACGAGTCTTGCTCTTCCGGTGTTTTGCCGAATGTTATTTCAAAGCTACAACCTGATCAAAGGCGAGGAATAAATGGCAGGTGATGCATTGACGAAGTAGGAGTCGACCTTGAACTTTGTGTTCATGCCCATGGAAACCAGGTTGATCCTATCATAGAAATTTCTCGTAACAATAATCATTCATTATGTGGTTTAAATCTGGTATCTGTGATCTTGTCCTTTACAGTCGTGGTTCCGACCATGTTGTCCTACCTTGACTTCATTCTCAGACGAGTTAAAGTACTTGTCTTCTTCAGATCACTACATCAGTCAAAACCATAACGTTCATCTACCTCTGAGTATTATTCCTTGTAGCTCGACGATATCGCGGAGCTATGGAACTCCTTATGAGCTCCTCATCAACTATGATATTTTCATTAATTCTAGTTTCCTTGTGTTTGAGTTGTTGGACACGCTAATACATCGATAACTGAATCGAGTACACATTGCAATTCAACAACTCTTAGTAATCTTCCTTGCTTACGAGTTTGTACTCGATCCTGTCATTCCAAGCTGTTAAGCTACATCATCATCGTCATGTTGGAGCTCGACCATGCTATCTATACCCTTCATCCCTAGAACACAATTCCAACTGTGCGTTAAGCTTGCATCGAGCTTTCCACATCATGTTGGTTGTCTTGAAAGGCAATCTCAATTCTAAGCGAGCAGTCTTATCTGTGTTTTCCGACAACCTCTTGCTTCGTCATTCCCTTGCTTGATGTTGTCGCTAAAAGATTTCATCTTCATGAAATTTCTCGACAAATGTGTCGTGATCACCATTAGCATTCTGAACTCTTGCACGGTATCAATCGAATGCATGTTGACAAATACCATCGTTGCCCCTCGATGATATGTGTTATCATCGACAACCTTCTTGCCTTCCCTGCTACACAAACATGTTCATGTTTTGTGTTGTCCTTCCAGTTCCTTGCTAATTCAGCTTATGTCACCTTCTACCTTGGAGTATTACTATCCTTTCTGTCTGTTACAGTGATGTCTTGTCTGGCACACCCGGCCGAAGGACCGATTGTTATAAATTCTTCCATATGAAAGATTCACCATCTTCCATGCGAAGAATATATGACTTATGTCATAAGTTGCTCCTCCTGAATCCTCTTTGTATTCCCATAAGTCTGACCTTGATCTGATGACCATATCGATGCTACCTCGAAGCACGGATTTGGTACTTCAAATTTCAACAGGACCATTGAAAGCGCAATGCTAAATTGTTCCTGATCAGTTATCCAAACCGAATGGTATGGATAAACAACATGGTCCCTCTTTCCTCTTTATCCACATGGATAGGCACTAAATGACCTATCATGTATACCATACTCTATGTTTTCCTCGGGAATGGTATACTTTAAATTCTTTGTGTGAGTGGACACATTCTCATTTCCATTGGTTTGTTTGAACTTTCTTGTGGCATAACTTATCTAAGCAGTGTTAATTCCCTGCTTAGGTAAAATTCTCGGTATATAAATCTGTCAGTAAAACCCTGTTACTATTGTGGATAACATTCCGGTAGCCGCCGGTGGACGAGAACTTTGCCTATTGGTCCGCCTCGTTGTAACGAGCAGGAAAATGGTTCTATTCGTCCCCCGCCCTTGGTACCGCTTTTGTTCCAACATAAATGACAGATTATCCTGTGACATGTCTTGCTACCAAGACCGTATAATATGTCACCCCTCTACCTACTCCCGGCCCACATGGTGGACCCATAACCCAAAATTCCACAGTATTGAAACCTGGCTCTCCTGTACATCTTTGACTCCAAAGTATCCTATGCACTTGGCTCATATGGTATTCCCGAGCCACCGTTCAATGGACTGATAACTCTTTGGTCAGATGTTATCCAACATGCTAAAGACCAAGTTCGCATTAATTACGACAATCTGAAGGATGCTCAGTCTCGTCAGAAGAGTCAGTATGACTGTCATCCACAGGATATGGTCTATCAACCTGGCGAAAAGACATATCTTCGTGTCACACCAATGAGAGGCGCACACCGTTTTGTAATCAAGGGCAAGTTAGCTCCTCGTTATATTGGTCAATTCAGTGCTCTCGAAAGGCGTGGAAGAGTGGCTTATCAATTGGAACTGCCGGCGAACCTTTCTCAGGTTCACGATGTCTTCCATGTTTCTCAGCTCCGTCGCTACTTCAAGGACCCTATTCGAGCAGTGGCTCACGATATGCTTGAGCTGCAACAAGACCTCTCTTATAAGGAGCATCCGGTCAGCATTCGCAACCAGGCTGAACGTAGGACTCGTCGCGAAGTCACCAAGTTCCTTAAAGTGCAGTGGTCAAATCATTCGAAAGATGAAGCCACTTGGGAACGCAAGGATCATCTTCGTAATGAATACCCCGGGCTCTTTCCCTCTACCTCTGAATTCTTGGGACGAGAATTCTTGTTAGTGGGGGAGAGTTGTGACATCCCCGGATTTGTGCTACAGTAACCCCTGTAGTCAAGCGACAGTAATCCACACTGCTGAAGCCACGTCATCATAAATTCTATCATTGATCTCGTGTTAGTCGAAAACCAAGTCGAATTCGAAATTTAAAAATAAAATCGAACGAGAAACGTTTTGTGATGTTAAGTAAAAATGTCGGGAGAGTTATTGAAATTCCCTAATAGGTTATAAAAATGAATCGGACATTTTTAATGGTATTAAAAGTCCTATATAGTTAGAACAGAAAGATATATATATATATATATATATATATATAAGAAAATAATAATAATGGAATGTCAGAAAGTAAAAGAAACAAAAACAAATGATAAAAAAAAACAAAAAAAACAAGCAACCGACCCCCCCCCCACCTGGCCCAACTGGGCCTAGTGGCCCAGCCGACCAGGCCACAGCCCACCACCGCGCCAAACCCTAGTCGAGCCCCCCTGGATCCCCAACTCCCCCGCTTCCCTAGCTGCCGCCGCCGCCACGGGCTCCAGCCCCCATCCCGCAACCCACCCACCACTCGGCGGGGCCCCACCCCCACCGACACCTCTCTCTCTCTCTCGTCTCCCCCCCCCCCCACGCGGAGACCCTCCCCACGATCTTCCTCACAGCCCGACGAGAACCCCCCCCAGATCTCGCCCCTCCCCACCTCTCGTACTCTCCCCACCGAGGCCCTCCTCTCCACCTCGCCCCCACCCTGGCCGGCGAGCCCCTTCTTCACCCCACCCGCCGGCAGCAAGGCCCCCTCGGCCCCTTCAACCGTCGGCCGAGCCCCTCTCCTGCCTCCCACCCGACCGACCGACCCCCCTTCAACTCCGGCGACCACCACTCCCTTGCAACCTCTCCCCCACTGACCTCCACTCCCCACCCGGCCGGCCACCAACTCCGGCGACCACCATGATCGGCCGGCCTCCCTCCCCATGAGGCCGGGGCAACCCTCGTCGGATCCGGCAGGCCCCTTCTACACCGGAGGGCTCTCCTCTCCGGCCACGACTCCTGAAGGCCCTCTCCGGCGACCGTCACCGTCACCACCGGAACCGCGCCATCACCGCCATTAGCTTCGCCTCACGAGAACTCCGGCTTCACCGGGCCGTCTCATCTACGTTGGTGAGCCCCTCCTTGGGCTCCTCCCACCATCGCGTTCCCCTCACCATCCCGTTTCCGTTCCGGCAAACGGGACTCCGATCCGTCGATCGTAGTGACCGGTAGGAAGATTTGGAGATGTGTTCTTCTATGTTGAGTTAGAGCACAGAGTTCTGTGTCTCTGTGTTAACACAGAGAGAGATGGGAGTGTCGAGAGTTAAAAGAAAATAAATTAAAAGATGTATTAGATGTCGTATGTATGTATGTATGTATGAGATGCGATGTATGTATTTGCGTATACTGATATTTGGATGAATACGATATTTGCATGATTATGTACCTGTGAATAAAATCGAGTATTTGGCCTAGAGCCACTTACCGGTGGGGCCAACGCACCCGCTGTCTATGACAGGGAGGCCCCACGCGATAATTAAAAATAAATAAAAATAATGTTAATGTTTTTATTAAATAATAAATAGATATATTAGTTAAATTAATGAATTGGATAAAGAAATAGATATATTAGTCTGATTAATTAATATTTAATCTTAATTAAAACTTGTGCCTATGAAGTTCGGGACCCGCTGGTCAGTTGACCAGTCAACTGTTGATGTGAGCATGACATCATGCTGATGTCACAATAGATTTTTCTGAAATTATTTAAATCCGTTTTTAATTCCTAATTATTGAATAAAACTTTAAAATTTAATATTAAATAATCCGTAAGTCAGATCAAAATATTTTCAACATGAAAGTTGATGAGCAAAACGAGACGAACCAGGATACACGGTCCATTCGTCTCTCACGCGTCCCTAGCTTAGCAAACATGGAATATTTTCATCGTTTCCAGTATAACCGGTAGTAGCCCGAGACCCGGAAAATATCGTCACATATTCTTCCGACCCGTCTATGACGGATGTTCCCGCGTTAGCTCATGCCTAACGCTGCCTTTAGCCATGTCTGGCTTTGTGATGCGTTTGATTGCTCTCTTATTTATTGTGTTTCCCCTCTGTTACTTCGTTTCCGGTAGACAACGAGACAGATGATGATCCGGTGAACGACTACTTCAACGTCGAGGATCTGTATCTGTGTGTAGAGCAACAAGGCAAGCAAACCCCCTTGATCATTCCTATATCGCCTATGTCTTTCTTCCTACTGCTTGCATTAGTATTTTTGCTACTGTTGTAGTTAGCTCCTATATCTGATGCATAGCCTATTTTTGATGAACTGCTACTTTCAGTCCTGTACTTTAAATCTGCTTAGTATAGGTGGAGCAGTCATCCCCTCTGACCCCGTAGTCCAGTTGCCCCGCTTGTTTTCAAATCTCGATCTCTGATCGACGAGCCAGACCCGACACCGCACATACACCCCCTTCGTTGTACGACGCTACAGAGATACTATCGGGTACCGAGGGTGACACCTCGCTAAGTACTCCTGATGATATCTCTGTAGTATAGCTAGTCGGTCTGGGTTATCGAGGGTGATTCCTCTTTCACCATTCCTGATGACGGCTCTGTTGTGCAACCCCTCAAGTGTGGGACCCCCGAGGGTGATTCCTCTAAGCCCACCTTGACGGATACATCGTTCGGAATCCAACGAGGGTGATACCTCGGATTCCCCCCGATGTTACTACCACACAGTTACTCGACCATGTTACTGGAATCTTTGGTGATTAGTTGTAAGACGGGTGGATTCCCGTGAGACTGTGTTAATGGCCTAATTAAAATGTTAATGGATTTGGGTATTTGATCTCGGTTGGTCGGAGACCTTTTCGCACTAACCGGCTACGCGGGAAGAATTGTGGGTACTCGGCATCGCGGTATCAGCCGAAGCTTTTCAGATGTCAGCAAATGTAGCGGCGCGCGCCCGAGTGGTCCCGAGATGCATCGCTCTTGTGATTAAGGGATGCTAGGACTAACGTCGGCCGCCGATGCCACGTGCAGGAGCGCGAAGGGGAACTGGGCCC